>NC_045543.1:141374081-141541581 GCF_009769535.1 Thamnophis elegans | reverse complement strand
GTTAATGCAGTTTAGGATTGTGTTGGCCTTTTTGGCAGCTGCTGCACACAGCTGGCTAATATTCAAGTGTTTGTTTCCTCCAATCCAAGACCTCTAGCATTTACTACTATTGGGCCAGGTACCACCTATTCTATACCTGTGCATTTGGTTTTTCTTGCCTAAATTTAGAAACATACTTTTCACGCCATTGAATTTCACTGAATTTCATTCGTTCATCCTACTATTGAACCAGCTACCATACCTCCTACTCTATATCTGTGCAGATTTTCAAAAACTGTGACAGGGGGGGAAATGCTGTTAAAAATAATTTTCAGTAAAACAAACCAGCAGTCAGTTCTTACTCTGCACCATTGTAGGAAGTTAGCATCCACCCCTCTCCTAGGAAAATGAGATATTTTAGGAACTATTAAAAGGGCAGAATATTTCCCCTAAAAGGGGGGGGTAGAAACTCACCCCCTCACCTTTGTCGATGGGCCATTAAGGCCCGAGCCAATCTATTCTACATAACAAAGATCTACCTCCTTCAGGCAGAACCATAGTAGGAATCCCAAAGCCCCTTTCATTACATCATCACCCAGCAAGAGTCAATCAAGCCTGGGACTCAAAAGGCAACCTACAAAGTTACCCCTGCATGGCCCCGTGGAAGTCTGACAACCAATCAGAACGCAAACTCAAAATTTAAAGCCCAACAGAGGGCATAAAAATCCAGGCGCTCTCAGAATCTCTGTCCTTTTTGCCCAGGATTTGAAGCCATGTGATGCTGTCCATCACCAATAAACCTTCTTTCCAAGCAACTTCCATGAATCCAGTGTCTTTTTCCCCACTTGGAACTGAATCCAGAAGGATATTTCTTCCAACATTGTAATTTCAGATCCGTCTTACCTTGCCAATGTCCATTGTATCCAGAGTAAAGATATCTATCCGGCTACGTTCAAAGTAATTTCCTAAGTCGTTATCAGAAACCAGGAGAAGTTCCTTTTTGGTGTCTGCTTTCTCACCGTACAGCTTGATCAAAACCTTCGAATCTGAGCTGGCCCCTGGAACATCTCCTGTCTTAATACTGATGTGATAACTGATATCTGTAAATATATTAACAGTTGCACACAAGAGACACGATCACATCCTGCAAAAGTGCGAGCTTTGTTTCTTCCAGGAGTGATCAAAGCAGAGAGGGAAAAAAATGAAGTTTTTTTGGGGAGTGGGGGACAACTCAAAAACTCATAAATGAAATTAAGTCTGGGGAAAAGGATGCCCTGAATGGTAACACCCCCAGCTCTTTAAGAGAGCAAAGGACGAACTCCCGTGGAGATTCGTACCCTGACCACAGTCCAGGCCTTCCGTACAGCCCTCAAGATCTGGCTAGCCCGTCAGGCCTGGGGATAAACTCTTCCGCCCCTCCCGAATGCTGAGAGAATGTTGTGTTTTTAGTATTTTTCAGTTATTGCACATTTCTTTTTATGTTTTTTTGCACCCCCTTCCCCTCACTATTGTAAGCCGCCCTGAGTCCCTCCAGGGAAAAGGGCGGCATATAAATTCTTAATAAAATCAAAATCAAAATGTTTTGTCTTCACTCCCCTTCCTTTATTATTGTAAGCCGCCCTGAGTCCCCTCAGGGAAAAGGGCGGCCTATAAATGCTATTAAAATCTAAAAAAAATCTAAAAAATCTAATTATGTAATTTAGGTAAGATTATGAAACTTTCCCCATATCTTTGTTATCAGCTGGATTCACTTCAAATATGTCAGTTTCAATTTGGTTGTTGTTGTTGTTGTTGTTTTAAAGAGAAAGATATCTATAACAGGGGTATCAAACTGAAGGCCCACCGGCTGGATCTGGCCTCCAGGGTGCTGAGATCTGGCCCGCGGGCCGACCTGGAAACAGTGAAGGACCAGACCGTGGTGCCTCTGCCAGCAACAACGGAGCTCCATTTTCCCTGGCAGAGAGTTGCAGGAGGCTGTTGCAGCCGAAAACGGAGCTCGGGAGCCCGTTTCTGCTAGCACAGCACTCGGGCCGCCACAGACGCCCCCGATACAAGTGATATCCAGCCATACTGGCCAACACTGGCCACACCCACCCTGGCCCCCCAATGTCAAACACAACCCTGATGCAGCTGTTGTGGTCTGCAGCCCTCACAGGAGCCGTTTTCACTGGCAGAGAGTTGCAGGAGGCCGTCGCAACCCAAAACGGAGATCGTGAGGGCCGCCTGCAGCCCTCACAGGCTCCGTTTCATTGGCAGAGGGTGGCAGGAAGCCGTCGCAGCCAAAAATGACCATGGTTGCTGTTAGGAATATAATCTAACGGTGGGGTTGGCAATATATAAATCATATAGCAACGCTGTACCTGTTTCTTTAAACCATACTGTAAAATGTGATTGGTTGCTGTTTCCTCAATCGGCCATAAGAGGGAGCCAGAATGACTGTTAACTCTCTCTGTTCATTAGATGCTGGGCTGATCTGATTTGAGTGCCGTGAGCTATTGTAAGTTTTGCAACTGTTAGCAAACCTTGATTACTGGACTGATTATATGATACTGGACTATGTTATTTGGATTATCCCTTAACTGAAAGACATTGATGACTGACTGTCTTATCCGTGTATGGCTTGGACTGTTTGATGGACTCTGATACCTCTATTTCCACGAAAGTAAAGCCTATTTAAACAGCAGTGTCTCTGTATGCTGGTTTGTGTGTTCTCCAACACAACTCTCACAACGCTTCGCTGAACATACTCGCTCTCCCAACGGGAGCTTACCTAACAGTTGCATGAAAAACAACAGTTGTGGGAAAAACTGTAATATGATAAGTCACTGTTTTCAATGCCATTGTAACTTCAAACAGTCACTTAACAAATGGTTGTAAGTCAAAGACCATCTGTAGTGCAATTACCGTATTTTTCGGACTATAAGACGCACCGGTGTATAAGACGCATGGAGATTTCAAAGAGGTAAGTAAGGAAAAAAAAACGTTTTTGTCCTTCCTGGCCCGCAGGAGCACTCTGCAGGCCTTAGCAGGGCTGGGGGAAGGCAAAAACGCCTCTGTTTTTGCGGGAAAAAAATGGCCCGTTTTTGCCTGTTTTTCGCAACAACGGGAGCATTTTTGCCTTCCCACAGCCCTGCTGAAGCCTACAGAGTGCTTCTGGGGATTGGGAAGGCAAAAACACCTCCAATTTTGCAAAAAATGGTCCATCTTTCTCAAAAATGGGATGCGGGGGGTGGGGCTTCAGGAGGCCAAAAATGGCTGCATTCGGTGTATAAGACGCACCAACATTTCCATGCTCTTTTGGGGGGGGGGAAGGTGCATCTTATACTCCAAAAAATATGGGTAAGTCGGTCCTCCACAATGTGTTCAACAACACTTTGAAACCATAGACAACAAGTTCACAAAGACTAACTTCCCAACTAAACTCTGGGAATATCAAGCCGGATGTTGCATCTTTTTGATGGGAGGCAGGGGAAATCTTACTGATCTCAGATTGGACAATTTATTTCCCAGTATGACAACGTATTCATCTTTTACATAATGATAAACCTTCAAAGAACACGCTAAATCTACTTATTGAAATGAAATGCATTAGAGCTGTAGGAAGTTAGCACACACCCCTCTCCTAGAGGAATGAAATATTTGAGGAAATAATAAAAGAGCAAAATCTTTCCCCTAAAACAGAGGCAGAAACTCAGCTCCCGCACCTTTGTCAATGGGTCATTAAGGCCTGGCCCCGTCTATTCTACATAACAAAGATCTACCTCCTTCGGACAGAGCCATAATAGGAATCCCAAAGCCCTTTCATTACATCATCACCCAGCAAGAACCAACCTAGCTTGGGACTCACGACAGCCTACAGAGTTGCCCCTGCATGGCCCCATGGGAGTCTGACAACCAATCAGAATACAAGCTCAAATTCAAAAACCCAGAGAGGGCATAAAACCCAGGCACTTTCAGCATCTCTTCCCTTTTTTCCCAGGACCTCAAACCATGTGCTCCTGTCCATCATTAAACCATCTTTCCAAGCAGCCTCCATGTTTCCAGTGTCTTTTTCCCCACTTGGAACTGAACCCAGATGGACATTTCTTCCAACAGATCAAAGCAAGGGACAAATGGAATGCTTTACACCACTCACTGAGACTACGAAACACTTGATACAGGTTCAGAAGAGCAACATAACACAACAAAACAAGAGGGAACAAAGGGTCTTCTTTAAGGGGAATTCTACAAATCAGTTCATTGTGGAGGTAAGAGAAAATGTCTTTTCGATACTTCCAACAACTTGGGAACCGTATGGCAGAGTTAAAGAAGGGCGAGAAGGAGCTAGATTGCAAGAAATGGTCAGAACAGAATAACAGAGCTGGAAGGGACCTTGGAGGTCTTCTAGTCAAACTTCCTACGCAATCAGGAGAATCGATACTATTTCAGACAAATGACTTTCCAACCTCCAGTATTGGAGCACCCAGGGAGGGAAACTGTCACACTAATTAATTGTCCTCACTGTCAGGAAATTTCTCCTTAGTTCTAAGTTGCTTCTCTCCTTGATTAATTTCCACCCACTGATTCTTGTCCTGCCTTCAGGTCCTTTGGAAGATAGCTTGACTCCCTCTTCTTTGTGGCAGCCCCTGAGATATTGGAAGTCTGCTATCATGTCTCCCCTAGTCCTTCTCTTCATTAAACTAGACATACCCTGAACATAATATGGGAGGGGAGAAGAGAAGAGAAGGGCAAGTGTGATTGGACACAGAAGAAATGGGATAATACAATAGCAGAGTTGGAAGGTACCTTGGAGGTCTTCTAGTCCACCCCCCTGCCTAGGCAGGAAACCCTATACTGTTTCAGACAAATGGCTATCCAACATCTTCTTAAAGACTTCCAGTGTTGGGGCATTCACAACTTCTGGAGGCAACTTCTGTTCCACTGATTAATTGTTCTAACTGTCAGGAAGTTTCTCCTGAGTTCTAGGTTGCTTCTCTCCTTGATTAGTTTCCACCCATTGCTTCTTGTCCTGCCCTCAGGTGCCTTGGAGAATAGTTTGACTCCCTCTTCTTTGTGGCAACCCCTGAGATATTGGAACACTGCTGTCATGTCTCCCCTAGTCCTTCTCTTCATTAAACGAGACATACCCCGTTCATACTAACCAAGCTTGTTTGAATACGGCCTCTAATTTTTTTTAAAATCAACTGATTAAACATGTTTGACAATATATTCAGTATATAATATGATGATAGTAAAAGTGGTGGTATTCAGCCAGTTCGGACTGGTTCAAGCGAGAAGGTAGTGGTGACCTGTGGGCCCCACCTACCCACCCCAGTTCTATGTTGTCCTATTTAACCACATTTTCTAAGCCGCATGCACGTGTGCAAGCCGCACGCCAGCAAAGCGCATGCGCGGGAGGGCGCGTGCAGACGCATGGAAGGCGCACATGCTCACGAAGCGAGCGTGTGCGCACACGCTCACATTGTCGGTGCGCGGCAAACCGGTGGTAAACGTATGTGAAACCCGGATAGTAACTATGTGAACTCTGCACCTACATAAGAATAAATAATAAACCTCTGAAAGAATTTTATCTCGAATAAAAAAACTGAGTCGTGGTGAACTCAACAGGAGAGAGATTTCTTTCTTTTTTTGCAGCTGTTAGGGGGATGTCATTCAGCAAGTAGGGATGATAAAAATAATACGTTTCTCGCGAACTGAAACGAAAACGACAAGTGTCACGTGATAACAAAGCAAACTCACTTTCCAGCATAGCCGATCTCCCATCTGGAACCAACTCTCGGACAATCTGGCCATCGTCCTCATTTTTGTCAAGCCATCTGGTTAGCAAATAAAATGTAAGTTATCTGCTATCGCGGATCAAATATCAGAAGGCTTATTATAATTCTGGGAGGGAGGGTGCGTAGTGGAGGAAAAGCGGTGTGTTTAGAGTGATTTTTTTAAACAAAAAAAACCCCAGACTCTAGAATAAAGAAACAGATTATTGGCATGCTTGTAAAAAAAAAAAAAAGCATTAAACATGACAAAATTCAGACATACAGCTTTTGGATTCCACTTTCTAATCAGCATTCTCTACTCCTGCTTATAGATTTACTAAAGTCAAGAGAGAGGGGGGTGGGGGAGAAATGGATTTGTAGCCAGTTAATGCCATAAGGATTCCAACTCATTAAAATAATATTAATATTTCTGGTATGGAAGGTTGGAGAACGGGCTTAAAAGTTCTAAAACATGAGTAAACACCACTTGATCCGAAGCCTACCATCTTGCGTTCCAAGTACTCTTCTTTTAACACACCAGGTTAAGTTTTATATGGAGTTTAAAACCTGTTGTTTCGCTCCCCCATGTCCATTTTGTTTCATTTCTAAATTTTTATAAACAAGAAATTAAGGCAAAGAGTTACTCAAGTCAAGGTCAACCCTGTTGATTTCCACAGACAACAATCTAGATCCGTGATGGAGAACAGGTGGCACACGTGCCACAGGTGAAATGCAGAGCACTCTCTGCGGGCATGCCAGCTGTCAGCCCAGCCCAGCCCCACTGCGCCTCCTGCTGGCCAGATGGTCTTCGGGTCTCTGCCATGCAAGAGCCGAGGTGGCGCAGTGGTTAGGGTGCAGTACTGCAGGCCACTTCAGCTGACTGTTATCTGCAGTTCAGCGGTTCTAATCTCACCGGCTCAAGGTTGACTCAGCCTTCCATCCTTCCGAGGTGGGTGAAATGAGGACCCAGACTGTGGGGGCGATATGCTGACTCTGTAAACCGCTTAGAGAGGGCTGAAAGCCCTGTGAAGCGGTATATAAGTCTAACTGCTATTGCTATTGCTATGTGCGTGGGATGCTAGCATCACATTTTGGGGATTCCTGCGGCTCCCCCGGGCCCATTTTGGGCCTGGAAGTCCTCCTGCACCAACCTGAAAGCCAAGATGGGATGGGGGGGGCATGGCGCAAGCCCCCCCCGCCCCATTTTGGCCCTGTAAAGCCACCTGTACTAACTTGGAAGCCAAAAATGGGTGGGGGGTGCATGCACGAGGAGGCAGAGGACCAGTGGGGGGGTTCATGCATGCATGCATGGGGGGGCACAATGTGGTGGTTGCACTTGCATTGCATTATGGGTGCGGGCACCCACTTTTGGCACACAATGACAAAAAGATTTTTTCCAGATCAGCTCCAGGGTCATCGTCAACAAAGGTTCCCTTAAAGGTGGATTGCAAGTATAAGCAAACTGTGATGTCTGAAGCAGGAGATTAAAAGTGGGCCACCAACCAAACAGAAGCGGGTTCTGTTTAAATCTTGTGTACACTACTTAAAAGAAATAAGACAGCTATTGTGGCTGCTCTAGATAAACAATGAGCAATCATTAGTAATTTATTCTGATGAGCGGCTTTGAATTTAGTGCAGGTACAATTTTGCTGGATAGCGTCAGTCATTTTAACTGGTTTTGGAAGTTTTTTTAAATGATATTTGTTATTTATGTAAGATGGCTTACAGAAGGCTTCCGATGAAGTTTTTTTTTGTTATTTTTCTAGACAGACAGATCTATTTGAAGAAGGAACTAGTTCACCAAAAAACACTTTTAAAGACTAAGTTGACACTCAGCTTGCAAGTTGACACTTGCAATTCAAAAAAGCCCTAAAATTTAGTTGGTGTATTTTGCTTTACATAACAGATGTTCCAGTGAAATAGTATCTTGTATACTTATATTATGTATACTCGTCTGAAAATTCTCTTAAGATCTGACATGGTTTCCTAATAATCAAATTATAGTGGCTTCACATGAACAAAGTATTAGAAAATCTGTTTATATAAGGCACCACACAGAGCAAACAAAAAGCACAATCACCATGTGCTTTACTGCTCAACTATTTAACTGTAACAGGAAACAGCAAACTTTCCTCAGAACATAAAGAAACCATAGATTATAACCTAGATGCACACTAAACACTGCCACCTACTGGCTAAATGATTCTGCAGTTGTTACAATGCAAAATACATTCTAACCTGTATTCCAACACAAAGAGAGAGATAAATATGGACTAGGAAATACATCCGTATTAAACTTATCCAACTTCTGCACCTACAAAGTGCTACAAGATGCAAAGGAAAGAGAAGAATTCGGTTTACCAGATTGGAATTGTTATTTTGCAGCTTTTTCCTTGGATGAATTATTGGGTCTCGCTGAGAAACAAAATATTTTTTAGAATTAGAAGAGCATGAACCAATGTTTGGATGGCATGCTTATGGTACAATAAAATTAAAGTGGATTTAAAAAAACTATTTCGTTAGATGTACCATATTGAGAATGTGAATCAGAGGTGGGTTCCTACCAGTTCGCACCTATTCGGTAGAACCGGTTCGTCAAATCTACCGAACCAGTTAGAAGAGATTCCACCAGTGGACCCGGAAAGCAGGCCACACCTACAGAAGAGGTTCCAAACTTTTTTGAAACCCACCACTGGTCCTTGGATATGATTATTCTACACTATCATGCTCATATTTAAGAAGAGCCGAGGTGGCGCAGTGGGTAGGGTGCAGTACTGCAGGCCACTTCAGCTGACTGCTATCTGCAGTTCAGCGGTTCAAATCTCACCGGCTCAAGGTTGACTCAGCCTTCCATCCTTCCAAGGTGGGTAAAATGAGAACCCGGATTGTGGGGGCGATATGCTGACTCTGTAAACTGCTTAGAGAGGGCTGAAAGCCCTATGAAGCGGTATATAAGTCTAACTGCTATTGCTATATTTATAAAACTCAGTGCCTCTGTGAAAAGTGAGGATGACTACTGCGTTTGGGGTGCAATCAGAACATTGCGTGCGTTGAAGTTGTTTTAACGCAAACCAAAGATGCCTTTTAAAAAACAAGTTTACATCCTATTCTTATGCATGCCAGTGCTGTGTGTGAGGTAATTTAAGGTGGTTCTGACAAGTGCCGTCGGCATCTTCATATCCGGTCACATGGGCGGCAAGCCACTCCCATCCAGTCACATGGGTGGCAAGCCACTCCCACAAAGGAGGCCACACCCACAGAGTAGGTTCAAACAATTTTTGAAACCCACCACTGATGTGAATAGATATAAACCCAGGCCGGGGCTGAAAAACTTTTACAGATCTCAGCAGTAGAAGCATTGTATAGAAAAAACAGGCAAAGAGAAATGGTTCATGTACTAGGAATTATTGGAAATTCACCAGTGGAATATAAAATTAAATCAAGAGAATAACGAGTGGCAGAAGGATATAATTCTCATTAAGTACTTAAAATGAACGCAAACATATGGTCTGAAGCAAAGAAAGAATTTGAACTGCAATTGTGTAGAGATGATGGATATGTAATTTATGAATTTTTGTTGAAATCTGAAATGGAGGGATCTTGGAGGTCTTCTAGTCCAACCCTCTGCTCAATCAGGAGAACCATTTCAGACAAGTGGCTTTCCAGTCTTTTCTTGAAAAAAAAACTCCAGTGATGAAGCACCCACAACTTCTGAAAAGCAAGCCATCCCACTGGTTAATTGTCCTTAATGTTAGGAGGTTTCTCCTTAGTTCCAGATTGCTTCTCTCCTTCATTAGTTTCCATCCATTCTTTCTTGTCTTGCCTTGGTGGTGCTTCGGAGAATAAGCTGACCCCCCTCTTCTTTGTGGCAGCTTTGATGGAACACTTCTATCATGTCACCCAGGGGTGGTATTCACTTACTTTCCCTACCAGTTTGCAAATGTGAGCACATGCTCCCCCTTCCACGCATGCACTTTGATCGCGCACGCAACTTGCATGCATGCGCGCGGCTTGACAACATGCCTAAATAGGACGGCATAGAGCCGCCGCAGCGGGCAAGCCCACCCGCGATTTCCACTACTGGTTCGGTTGAACCAGTCCGAACCAGCTGAATACCACCCCTGATGTCACCCCCTAGTCCTTCGTTTCTCTAGATTAGCCATACCAATTTCCTGCAACCGTTCTTCATTTGTTTAAGTCTCCAGGCCCTTAATCATCTTTGTTGCTCTTCTCTGCACTTTTTCCAAAGTCTCAACATCTTCTTTGTAACTTGTAACTTGTAACTTGGAGACAATTGATGCAATTGAAAGGAAATAGAGGAAGGGTGTAAGAAAGGGGGGAGACAAAAATCACAATATGTTTTAAGAATAGAAGTCTTCAAAGAATTACTTTCCTTCCAGCATCTCACAATTGTGGCCAGAGTAACTAATGTCTTTTGCCAATCTTGTTGAAGTGCAGAACCCCATTACAGGAGTGGGAATCTAATGACTAGCCATGAAATTAGCACAATGGTGAAGACTTTTTAGTCTTCTTGACTTCTTCTTGACATTTGTCTGCGCTCCCTTCTGTCACACACTCTCCAAGACAGTCCACTGTCCCTTTAACAGGTTTTTGGGGTTCAAAACAAACATTTCAAGACAACTGTCAACAATTCTGCTCAGTTAGCAATGAAGGGCGAATTCTGCTGTTTTGGTAGGCAAATTTCTCCTGGAGCTGCTGATTTCACTGGCTGATGTTTCCAAGCTATGCGAGAATACTTTCATACTAAGTGGGCGACATCAAAATGTTCTTTGTTAAACCCTGAGTGTTTTGCCTAAACCGTTCGCCATGCCATTGTAGCTGAATATCCACTGAGGAAAGTTAGACAATTGGACCCACAATTTCTCTGCCCGTCCTTGATTGGAGATCCTGAAGGTGCATTAAGAAAGCATTTCATATGGTGACACAAGGGATTAGGAAGTAGGAACTTATGACAGGATCCATGTGTTGTGGCGGAGCTGGCAGCAGAGTTGGACAGTGAGGAGGTTGGGGAGGAACATGGGCCAATCCTGGAGTCTGGGGAAGGCTCGGACGAGGGCTCTGAGTTGGAGAGGGGGCCAAGGCCATCTGGCAGTTCTCAGCTGCCTTCAGAGCTAGACAGCAGTGAGGCAGAGGAACAGCTGGAGCCTGTTCCCAGTGTGCGCAAGCGCACAGCTGCCAGAAGACAGGGACAGCTAAATAACAGGGTCATCTTGGGAGTAAAGCCACAGGTAAACGGTGAATGGCCCCTCCCATAGGAAATAAAAGAGGAGCGAAAGGGGAGTGGGCTTTTGCAGGAAACAATTCATTTGTTCGTTCATTTCAGGAGTGTGAAGATCTGACCGTGAATCTCAGAGTTTAAGCTTTTCCTTGCACACAGTACTGCGTTTGGAAAATATTTACATGGCAGATTTCCAAGCTAGATAATGTCTGTGGTCATAATTACTATAGGAGCCGAGGTGGCGCAGTGGTTAGGGTGCAGTACTGCAGGCCACTTCAGCTGACTGCTATCTGCAGTTCAGCGGTTCAAATCTCACCGGCTCAAGGTTGACTCAGCCTTCCATCCTTCCGAGGTGGGTGAAATGAGGACCCAGACTGAGGGACAATATGCTGACTCTGTAAACCGCTTAGAGAGGGCTGAAAGCCCTATGAAGCGGTATATAAGTCTAACTGCTATTGCTATTGCTACTCTTTTGAAAGACTGTTTGCCAGGCCTTTGCTGAATGTGAAGGAGAGGAATTCACATTCATTTAATAAAAGGGGTTTTGTCGGGACCAGGAATCTGCTTCATGCTTTTTGGAGAAGCATAGGTCAGAACAGCATGTAATCTGGCCATCTTCAGAACAAATGTCATTGGGTTGTGTTGAATTACTAATCTTGAAGGAAATAAACAGGAATGTGATTATAGGAATGTCCAAGGGGTGGCATGGAGTCTTATAATCATCATTAGATTGTTGATTGTGCTCTCCCACAATCCCCAGCTGTGGGTATTAAGGTATCAAAGAGTATTTTGAATCTTGACAGTCTGCCTATAACATTACTATGAAGAACTGGTTTTAGATCGAAGATACTGGTTGAAATAGCTCTACAGCAATAAAGTTAAAGCTTCAGAATCATTGTTTGATAATATAGGATATGATTTTATCACATTGCTTTCATCATTCTTGACAACATATAAACCTTGAAACAATCAATGGCTCAAATCCCAATGGTCCAATCCAGTACAGTGGTACCTCAATAGTCGTCATTAATTAGTTCCGGGAGTTGTAATAAATAGCAAAAACGATGAGTATCAAACAAATTTTTACCATATGGAATAATGTAGTGAGTTACAAACAGAGGTGGTATTTAGCTGGTTCGGGCAAACTGGTAGCGGAAATCTTGAGTAGTTTGGAGAACCGGCAAATACCACCTCTGGTTGGGCTCTCCTTCCCAACCCCGTTGTTCCCTGTCCTATGTTCCCTTGTTTTTTAGCTCGACTGATTTGCAGAGTGGATTGCCGCACCTCAGCTGAACTAAACAACAAATCAGCTCACTAGCACACACACGAAGCACGCTCTCGTAGAACCAGTAGGAAATGATTTGGAATCCCACCATTGGTTACAAGGCAGCCAACAAGTCCTAGATTGTGTGTTGAGTACCAAACAAATGATGAGTACCGGGGCAAATTTTTTGCATCAAAATGTGTTGAGTACCAAATTTTATGAGTTTCAAAGCAGTTGAGTATCGAGGTACCACCATATTCCATTCTCAATATTAATGGAAACGGGTTCAGAATAATACATTCTTAATAAAATGACTACCATCACAAATGAAATAAATATATGTATCTTCTCTTCAACCTCTTTTTTTCAAACAGAAGCCATGTTTCCAATTTAATGATTCTTAACTCAAATGAAACCAAATGGACACTTCTCCACAAAAAGGCTGCCTTCAGCAACATCCTTGTGGAAGGTTCAACCGTACTCAAAATCATGGTATCATATCGTTGTCGATCAAAACTAAGCTTTTCAAAACCATGAAAGATTCGGAAGTCTCCTTGACCAGCAGGCCTGGAATTGGGTTTTATCCGAAATCTACAGGTCATGGAGAGGTCTACTTTCCTTGATAATGGAGGATGCAGTTGGCTCGCACCTTGGTCTTAGGAGACCACAACGCAACCTACAAAGAGAAGGCAGCCATGTTGACAGAGAACTACTGTTGTCACCTTGGGCTGGCTGCTTCCTCTGCAGGCTATCATGTGATTGGAGCCTAGAAGGCCGAGATAATGGAGGTATGAGGACAGCAAAGTCATTTTACTTGAGGCAGTCATCTTCACCCAAAAGGATGATGGTGAGATGAATTACATACTTCCCCTTATGCACATTGGAAAAACAGAAGCACATTTGTATTTTCTCCTCTCTCCAACCTATAAAGATGGTCCCAAATTTGTCTAGTGGATTAAAGCCCTGGGCTAGAAAGCAGGAGACCATGGGTTCAAGTCCCGCCTTAGGCATTAAAACAGCTGGTTTGACCTTGGGCCAATCACCAGGCGGCTAAGAGTTCTAGTCCTGCCTTAGCCATGAAAGCTGGCTGGGTGACAGTCATTCTTTCTCTCCCCATCTTCCTCTCAGGGTTGTTGTGGGGAAAAGAGAAGGAGGAAGGTATGTTGGATATGTTCACTGCCTTAGGTTGTTTGTAAAAAAAATAATAAAGGTGGGAATAAATTAATAATTAAATTAATAATTAAATTAATAATTACATTAATAAGTAAATTAATAAGTAAATTAATAAGTAAATTATTAAATTAAATTATTAAATTAAATTATTAAATTAAATTAAATTAAATTATTAAATTAAATTAAATTAAAATTTTGCAGTGCAAAACAACCAAATGATCATCTGCATTCATCATAAACCTATCTTATCTTTTCTCCCAGAAGCCTGAAATCATTTCCTTTGGAAATGATAAAGTGGGGTGCTGCTCAAATTTTAGGGATAACAGTGGAGGGCTTCATTTGGCATACCATATCTATAAACCAGGGATCTCTGAACTCGGCAACTGTAAGACTCCCAGAATTCCTCAGTCATTCATCCACGGTCAGCTGAGGAATTCTGGGAATTGAAGTCCACAAGTCTTAAAGTTGTCGTTTTGGACATCCATGCTATAAAAGTATGTTTATGAAATAGGTTAGAAAAAGATTCTGAGCATTTGCCATCATTCAGGCAACAAGAGCAAAAGTAAATTAAGGAAATACATACTAAGGAATGGGTGGTGGTGGTGGTGGTGGTTTTTTTAAAGCAGCTATTTTGAAAAGAATTCATTCACCAAAGGGGATTTTTACAGTCTAGGGCATGGACTGATTTTTGTGGTTGGCGGGTTCCCATTTTGTAGTTTAGAAGTTGGCACATCCATAATGCTAAAGAAAATTGATGGCAGGTTCTGTGTCAGATGAGACAAAATGAGACTACCTGTTGTGGCCCGTCAGTGACCAGCACAGCTGGCAGCTGATTCGGACAGTGAGGAGGTTGGGGAGAAACATGGGACAGTCCTGGAGTCTGGGGAAGGCTCGGAAGAGGGCTCTGTGTCGGAGGAAGAGCGGGGGGCAGAGCCGTATGCCAGTTATTAGCTGCCTTCGTAGTCAGACGCCAGTGAGACAGAAGAATAGCTGGAGCCTGTTCCCAATGTGTGCATGCGCAGAGCTGCTAGGAGAAGGGAACAGCTAAGGAACAAGGGTTGACTTGGGAGTAAGGCCACAGGTGGATGGTGAATGGCCCCTCCCATAGGGAATAAAAGAGAAGCAAAAAAGGGAGTGGAGTTTGCAGTAGACAATTAGCTCATTCCTGCATTCTTGCCAAGTATTGCGGCGTCTGAAAGATCTCAACCTGGCCACTCTCCAAGCCTGATAATTGTAGGTAATTGTGAATTATCTTGAAAGACTGTGGGGGAGGAAAGGCTTTGTTGGAGAGGAATTCACTGTCAATTAAATAAAAGGGGTTTAATCAGGAGGAGACTTGGCTTCGTGCTGTTGAGGAAGCCTAGGTCAGAAAACTGCCTACTATAGGTAGTCTTCGACTTACAACCACAATTGAGCTCAACATTTCTGTCGCTAAGCGAGCAATTCTTGAGTTTTGCCCCCTTTTATGACCGTTCTTGCCGGTATTTAAGTGAATCACTGCTGTTACTAACACGGTTGAACAATGAATCTGGCTTCCCCATTGATTTGGCTTGCCAGAAGGGCCGCAAAATGGGATCACGTGACCCTTGGACAGTGCAGCCGTCATAAGGTCATGCTAGTTGCCAAGCGTGCGAATTTTTAATCACGTGACCGTGAGGATGCTGCAACGGTCATGAGTGTGAAAAACGGTCATACGTCACTTTTTTCAGTGTCGTAACTTCCAACGGTTGCTAAAAAATGATTGTAAGTGGTGGACGACCCTTACTTGGTCTATTTTCTATTCATTTTGCATGTCTATATTATAGGATGGGAGATAGGAACTTGTTGTGGCCCAGCAGGAGCCGTTGGAGCTGCAAACAGACTCCGATAGCAAGGGGCCCTATGAGTCAGCTCTGGAAGATGTGGAGGACCCTGGACAGGGTTCCGACTCCGAGCAGGGACCAGAGAGGCTGGTTGGCCACCAGGAGGCGTCTGAGGCCTGGAGCAGCGGTGAAAGCCAAAGGGAGTGTGTTCCTGAAGTCAAGCCTTGGAGCAGTGGGGAGGAGACAAGGGAGTGTGATCCTGACGTCATGCATTGGAGCAGTGGGGAGGAGACTAGGGAGTTGGTCCTGGATGCCTGGCAACGGAGGGCTAATAGGAGTAAAGAGCGGTTATGCAGTTACAGGAGATAATTGAACTCAGCTGGTGGTAATTAGGCGCCTCTCAAGACTATAAAAGGAATGACTTTCGACAAGCTGTTCGCAGGAATCAACGTATTTACTAGAGCTGGAGAAGCTATCAGGGTTGTCTTGGCAGGCTGGATTGCTGCCAAGGTCTAGGTTTAAGTTAGGTTTAGGTTTATTGGTTTTGTATGCCGCCCACTCCCGAAGGACTCCGGGCGGCTCACAATAAACAGGGGAAGGAATAAATAAGACAATACAAACAATGTTAAAATCCACAACAGTCACAATTAAGACGGGGCTGGGTGCTTTAACAGCCCCCAGCCTGCTGGAACAGCCAGGACTTAGTAGCTTTACGGAAGGCCGGGAGGGTAGTAAGGGTCCAGATCTCAACGGGGAGCTCGTTCCAGAGGGCCGTAGCAGCAACAGAGAAGGCTCTCCCCCAGGGGGTCGCCAGCCAGCATTGGCTGGCAGATGGAACCCGGAGAAGACCAAGCCTGTGCGATCGAATTGGTCTTTGGGATGTAATTGGCAGGAGGTGGTCTCTCAGGTACCCAGGTCCGATGCCATGTAGGGCTTTATAAGTAATAACTAGCACCTTGAAGCGAGTCCGGAGACCAATGGGCAGCCAGTGCAGCTCGCGGAGGATAAGTGTAACGTGGGTGTACCTGGGTGCACCCACAATCGCTCGCGTGGCTGCATTCTGGACTAGCTGAAGTCTTCGAACACTTTTCAAGGGCAGCCCCATGTAAAGTGTCTAGTCGGTGCTGGATTGCTGCCAAGGTCTCGTCTGTGTATTAATAAATCCTTGCAGTATCTTTGTCTCGGCGTGCTTTGGTGTACGAAGAGGGGGTGTCAGAACGGGAACTAATGCATTCTTATTTTTTTTTTAAAAATGGTCTAAGGAGACAGTTAAACTGCATGTATATGAAAGGAAGATTAGCTTCCCCCAAATAATTAGCTTTAAACGGAAAAGTCATCTGAAATTCACTGAGAATATAGTAATGCAAAGAAAACTGTTTCTCCATTAGAGATGGAGATAACTTTGGGGTTATCTTCCTTTGGGGTAAATATATTTTTAAATCCTTTTTTTTTCATTTTGTTGAAGAAAAAAGCAGGGTTATTTGCAGGAGTTTTGTTGCCTTAATATTCCCTTTTTTTCTCACGATTGGAACACCTTAGCTTTGAATTCCTGTTCTTTTATGTACTTTATTCCTATCCTCTGGGTAACGTAAAATATGGATCTCCATGGAGATTCTCAGTCATCCAAGTCATAGTGGTCCCAAAGATGCTTTTTCAAAAGGCAGCTGGGCTTCGTTTTTTTTCCTTGAAGACGTTTCGCTTTTCATCCAGGAAGCTTCTTCAATTCTGACTGGGCGGTGGAGATGGAAGGATTCTTGGAGTCATCTGGTCATTAGTACTCTTTCTGAGGTTTGTTGAGGCCCCTCGGAGGTTTACCTATGCCCTCGGGGGTCACCTGAGTAGTGCAAATCAGAGGCAGTATTCAGCAGGTTCTGTCCAGTTCTGGAGAAACAGTAGTGGAAATTTTGAGTAGTTCTGGAGAACCGGTAAATACCACCTCTGGCTGGCCACGCCACATCTATTCTCTGCCTCCCGACTCTCAGCTGATTGGGAGGAAATGGGGATTTTGCAGTACCCTTCCCCTGGAGTGAGGAGGGAAAGGAGATTTTACAGATTCCTTCCCCTGCCACGCCCACCAAGCCACACCACGCCCACTAAGCCACGCCCACAGAACTGGTAGTAAAAGATTGTGAATCCCACCACGGGTACAAATGGGGGCGGACCACAGCCCATCAGTATTTGAAAGACAAAAGCACTCTTTTTCAAGATAGCAAAGTCCACATTCTGGACAGAGAGGACCATTGGTTTGAAAGAGGTGTCAAAGAAGTTATCTACATTAATTTTGAAAGCCCTGTCACAACAGGAGAGGGGATACAACACAACCTACCCCCTGTTTAACACACAGCCCTTTCAGCAGTTCCAAAGAGGTTCCACACTCATTTATGCTATTCAGATGACCCCAAGGGCACAAATAAACCTCCAAGCGGCCTCAATGCAGTGGTGCAATTTGGCTAATTCTATCCGGTTTGGACAAACTGGTAATAGTGGCGGCGGGAGGCTCCGCCCACCCACCCGGACGTCATACCTTCCTGTTTTTGACACCCTGCGCATGCACGTAGGTGGGCGCTCACATTTGCGAACTGGTAGCAAAGTTAAGCTGATTTCACCCCTGTCTCAATGACTCTCAGAAGGAGTGCTAACGACCAGAGGACTGCAGGATTATAAATCTTTCCATTCTCCACCATTCAGCCAGACTACAAGAAGCTTCTTGGATGAGAAGCGAAACGTCTTCAGGAAAAAAAAAAAGAACAAAGTCCAGTTGTCTTTTGAAAAAGCACCTTTAGGATAAGGTATGAATGCAACTCTAATTTATATATTGCTGGAGAATGAGGCAGGAAAGAGGTGGCAAGGCTGCTGAA
This sequence comes from Thamnophis elegans, assembly GCF_009769535.1. NCBI lineage: Eukaryota > Metazoa > Chordata > Lepidosauria > Squamata > Natricidae > Thamnophis > Thamnophis elegans. The sequence continues at coordinate 141,523,513 of NC_045543.1, read as the reverse complement.
GCTGTAATTCAGAATCCATACGGTAGAAAATTTCCAAGTTTTAAATGTCACTGATATTTAAAATAAAATAAAATCTCTGTGCCGATTTTAAGAAATGCTGTTGGGAAAACATTTTAGTTCCATTTTTTGTCAGTAATGCTGTCTTCCTCGCCGCGCGAGCAATATCGGGTGTACCTAGGTACACCCATGTTACACCTATCCTCCGCGAGCTGCACTGGCTTCCCATCAGTCTCCGAATGCGCTTCAAGGTGCAGGTCGTTACCTTTAAAGCCCTACATGGCTTGGGACCTGGATATCTGCGGGACCGCCTCCTGCCATATACCTCCCAATGACCCATAAGATCCCACAGGCTGGGCCTCCTCCGGGTACCGTCGACCGGACAATGCCGGTTGGCGACTACTCGGGGGAGGTCTTTCTCTGTAGCTGCCCTGGCCCTGTGGAATGATCTACCCGCAGAGATCCGGACCCTTCCCATTCTCTCGGCCTTCTGGAAAGCCATTAAAACCTGGCTGTTCCGGCAGGCCTGGGGCTGTTGACCCCAAAATACGGTCCAGCCCCATTCAGAATGGAGTGCATGATGTATTGTATTTTATATCTATTTTTCTTCCTTGTATCTTACTTTATTTTATTCTTTTTTTTTGTATTGTAAGCCGCCCGGAGTCCACGGGATCAGGCGGCATATAAATGTTATTAAACTTTAAACTTTAAACTTCCTACTTGAAAAGAATCTGTTTTTATCTGTGCATTTTTTATTATTGTGCAATTTTTGCCTGCTTCAAAGCCTCGACTCCAGATAGGTCATCCTCAACATATGACCACAACCTAGACCTGAATATCTGTTGTTAAGCAAAGTGGTTGGTCAGGGAGTCTGACCCAATGTTATTATGACCTTTTTTGCCATCTGAATCTTCAAAACTGAACCGCTCGAAAAATTGACGGAGATAAGAAGAGAAATCTTGACAGAAGCACCAGTGATAACCAAAGATAAGATGATGGAAAGAGCAGATGCTGGGTTTCGAGCTTTTATGCGATACGAAAAGAACAAAATGTTGCGAAGAGAAGTTCATACAATATTTATTAAGAAAGTAACTAGAATATTAATGCTACAAATGGCAAGAGATATAAGACTGCACTATTACTGAAAAGATACAGGTTGATGTAATGAAAATGTATAATAAAAACTAAGCTAAATTTAGTTTACTAGTAGTATGTATAAAATGAAGTGACAATGGCTATAGTTAAATAACGATTAATAATGATAATAATATATATAGATATATTAGTTTGATAATATTAAATTTTATATAAACAACACATGGAGAATATGAGAGGAGGTTTAAAAGTTTATCTAGAATATGTTATAAAGATGTATTGTGACTGGATGATTTTAGGATGATTTAATAGAATGTTATCATATAATCCTCTTCTAGATTTTGAATATTATATATAAAAGGATGTAAAGACAATTATAGTCAAATTAAGGTTGAAATATAATAATCATGATATACATGAATATAAGTGAATTTAAAATATTTGATATGAAAAGCAGGTGATGACTATGGAAGAAATGCATGGAAATATTGTAACCAACTAACACACTTTCTACAATTTGTAATGGAAGTTGGCTTTTTTTATTTTTATGTTTGTTTGTCTTTGTTCAAAAATAAATAAAAATTGTTTTAAAAAAAACACTGAACCGCTCTTCCCATCCCTTAACTACCTGACATTATTTTGACTCGAAAAAAGGGATAAAAAATGCTTTCCCAGCTCATGCTTGGAGGGGGAAATGTGCTGTTAAGTATTCAAACATGGTCCCACCAGGCGTTTCTCTCCAGATTATTTGCTTAAAAGAATCTTCTATTACGGGAGACCTTTGGATACTGAAATGTCAGCGACTGCTTTGCCATTCCAGTTCATATGGAGTAGCTCTCTTGTTTGAGGCTCTTCTCACCTCATCTGGCAGCAAATATAAATCACAACGAAGAGGTTGGATGCAGCCCTCCCAACATTCGTTGCTAAACTGTCCAAGAATGATTTTTTTTTAATTTGTTGGTATGAATTGTGGTCTTCTCTTTAAGGTCACCATTAGTTGACCACTGTTTCTGCTGCATCCAGTATAGCACTACAATAAGATTTGAATGTTGGGTTTTATTTAAAAAAATTATGATCTAATCAAGGAGAATGTTTATAGCTGAAATGAGGGGTCCTTGGTGCTCTCTGAGCTTGGTTGCTTTCTTGCAGACGTTTCATTGCCCAAATTAGGTAACATCATCAGTGCTAAAAGAGTGTGGGGTTTGGGGTTTGCAGGGAGGAAGACAGGAGTGGAATTCAGCCGGTTCAGACCGGTTCGGGTGAACAGGATGTTAATTGTACATCTGGTTCGCCGAACCGGCAGTTTCGTCCTCCCCAGACTCCAGAGGCCAGGTAGACTGGCTGGCCCCAACCACCTGAGAGGGATTTGGCTGAAGCACAGCAGGCATTAAGGTAAAGGATTATCTAGATGTCCTGGATAGGTGGCTGAATGGCTTGGTACCCGAGAAGATCCTGATTCATATTCTATACCTGTAGCAGGGGAATTCTTGAGCCTCACTTTCTGGTTGTCCATCTTCCCTCACTATCACTTTGGCAAGGTGCCAGCCACTGCTTCCTCCTTTGCCGTCATGCCCTATTCTCACCCTGCTCACCTGCTTCAGGTGGACTGCTTCAATGATGAATTCGTCAGCCTTGATAGAAGAGGGGGGGGAGAGAAAAGAAAGGGTTAAAATGACAGGCAGAAGAATCAAGATCCACAGGCATTTTTTCCAGATAGCTAGAGAGTAGAGTAGAGTGGAGTGGAGTGGAGTGGAGTAGAATAGAATAGAACAGAACAGAACAGAACAGAACAGAACAGAATAGAATAGAATTCTTTATTGGCCAAAACACACAAGGAATTTGTCTTTGGTGCAGATGCTCTCAAGGTACATAAAGAAAAATAAAATAGATTATGATTCATCAAGAATCATAAGATGCAACATTTAGTGATAATCATACGTTACTAATAGGCAATCAAATTATACTAGGAAACAATATAAATTGTACAGATACAAGCAACAAAGTTATAGTCATACAGTCATAAGTGGTAGGAGATGGGTGAATATAGTAGAGTAGGGTGGGGTGAGGTGGGGTGGGGTGGGGTGGAGTGGAGTGGGATGGAATAGAAATAGAAATAGAAATAGAAATAGAAATAGAAATAGAAATAGAAATAGAAATAGAAATAGAAATAGAAATAGAAATAGAAATAGAAATAGAAATAGAAATAGAAATAGAAATAATAGAAATAGAAATAGAAATAGAATCAGAACAGAACAGAACAGAACAGAATAAGAAAACATGGAATGGAATAAAAGGGAATGGAATGGAAGAATAGAATAGAATAGAATTGGAATTGGAATTGGAATTGGAATTGGAAATGGAAATGGAAATAGAAATAGAAATAGAATCAGAACATAACAGAATAGGAAAACATGGAATGGAATAAAATGGAATGGAATAAGAATAGAATAGAAATCTTTATTGGCCAAGTGTGACTGGACCCACAAGGAATTTGTCTTTGGTGCATACGCTCTTAATGTACAGAAAAGAAAAGATACATTCGTCACAAATCATAAAGTACAACACTTTGGTAGTCATAGGGTACAAATAAGCAATCAAATCATACTAGGAAACAATCAATATAAATCGTACGGATACAAGCAACAAAGTTATAGTCAGGCAGTCATAAATGGGTCAAGATGGCTGAATAGAATAGAACAGAACAGAACAGAATTATTTATTGTCCAAGTGTGATTGGACACACAAGGAATTTGTCTTATGCTCTCACTGTACATAGAGAAAAATAAAATAGAATACATTCATCAAGACTCATAAGGTACAACACTTAGTGATAGTCATAGGTTACTAATAAGCAATCAAATCATACTAGGAAACAAATAAAACAATATAAATATGTAAAGATACAAGCAACATGGTTATAGTCATAAGTGGGAAGAGATAGGTACTAGGAAGGGAGAGAAGAATAATAGTAATACAGTCTTAGTAGATAATTTGACAGCGTTGTGGGAATTACTAGTTTAGGAGAGTGATGGGATTTGGGAAAAAGCTGTCCTTGTGTCTAGTTGTCTTGGTGTGCAATGCCCTAAATGATGTCATTTTGAGGGTAGAAGTTGAAACAATTTATGTCCAGGATGTGAGGGGTCTGTAGTCATTTTCACAGCCCTCTTTTTGACTCGTGAAGTGTACAGGTCCTCAATGGAAGACAGGTTGGTAGTAATTGAAGTGGATAAATTGAAGTGGCTAAAGATCAAGGAAAATGTTCCTTGATTTGCCTTAAGCAATAGAGTCTTCCTCACTTGTACCATCTGTGAAATGGGAAGCGTAACAGCCCATTTCCAAGAAATGATAGCACCCTCTACTTCGTAATTGCCAGCCATCCTTTGTAGCACACACACACCCCAAAAAACAAGGCTGAAATACAGCTAGTCCTCAAACTACGACTACAATTGAGCCCAACATTTCTGTCGCTAAGTGAGACAGTTGCTCAGTGGGTTTTGCCCTATTTTATGACCTTTCTTGCCACAGTTGTTAAGTAAATCACTGCGGCTGTTAAGTTAGTCACACGGTTGTTAAGTGAATCTGGCTTCCCCATTGACTTGGCTTGCCAGAAGGTCGCAAAAGGAGATCACCTAACCCCGGGACATTGAGACCGTCATAAATACAAGTCATTTACCAGGTATCTGAATTTTGATCATGGAGGAAATCGCAATGGTTCTAAGTGTGAAAAACGGTCATAAACGGTCACTTTTTTTCAGTACTGTTGTTAATTTCAAACGGCCACTAAATGAATGGTTGTAAGTCAAGGACTATCTACAGAAAACTGGCCACCAGGTTAACAAAACAAAGGTTGGTTGTTTCATTCATTTTCATAGCAGCAACAATTGCAAGAAAGAAGCGGGGTAATTTTGCATGGTGGGAAGCCCTGAAAACCGTCCCTGAAGCCCTGAATTCAAGGATGCCTCCTGGGGCTGCCCTAAGTACTGTAGAACAAGTCCCCACTGCCTCGTTCGCTTGTCAGGGGTCGGCCAAATGTCCCTCAGGTAGTTTTCAGATATGCGTCTTCCACACAGCAGAAATTGCAATACAATTGTTATTTCCAAGGTGAATTTGTAAACTCCCATGGGATGACTGGATAGCCTCCGCGTAATTCTAAAATGTCTGGAAGCAAGTCGTTCAAAGCTCTGGCAGGAATGTGCAAAAGGGGGGGTGGGGGTGGAGAGAGAGTGGGAGGGAGGGAGAGAGGGAAAGAGGGAGGAAGGAGAGAGGGAGAAAGAAGGAGGAAGGGAGGGAGAGAGGGAGGGAGAGACAAGCAGAGAGAGAAGGAGGGAGGGAGGGAGAGAGGGAAAGAGGAAGGAAGGAGGGAAGGAGAGAGAGAAAAAAGAGGGAAGGAGAGAGAGAGAAGCAGAGAGAGGGAGGGAGAGAGGGAAAGAGGGAGGAAGGAGAGAGGGAGAAAGAAGGAGGAAGGGAGGGAGGAAAGGAGGGAGAGAGAGACAAGCAGAAAGAGAAGGAGAGAGGGAGGGAGGGGAGAAGGGGGAAGGAAAGAGAGGGGGTGAGGGAGAAAAAGAGGGAAGGAGAGAGAGAGAGAGAAAGCAGAGAGAGGGAGGGAGAGGGAAAGAGGGAGGGAAAGAGGGGGAGCAGGAGAAAGAAGGAGGGAGGGAGAGAAGCAGAGAGGGATGGAGAGGGAGGGAATGAGGGAGAAAGAGGGAGCAGGAAGAAGGGGGAAAGAGAGGGAGCAGAAGAAATAAGGAGGGAGGGAAAGAGAAGCAGAGAGGGAGGGAGAGGGAGGGAAGGAGGGAGAAAGGGAGGGAGGGGGAAAGAGAGAGGGAGTGGGAGAAAGAAGGAGGGAGGGAGAGTAGCAGAGAGAAGAAGAGGGAGAGGAGGGAGAGGGAGGGAAGGAGAGAGGGAGGGAAAGAGAGCAGGAGGGAAAGGGAGAAAGGAGGTGGGAGGGAGAGACAGACAGAGAAGGAAGGAGAAGGAGGCAGGGAGAGAGGGAGACAGGGAGGGGAGAAAGAAGAAGGCGAGAGAAGGAGGAGGAGAGGGAGGGAGGAAAGATAGGAGGGAGAGAGAGGGTGAGAGACTGACTTACACTGCCTTTCTCAAACTTATTAAGCGTGTTCACACTATTCTGGAGCACCCGGTCCCCCGTGTCGCCGTGCTGCCCGATGAGACAAGCGAAAACATTGGCATCGGTCCCGCTTCCACTCACTGTCCCGGTGCACACGGTCAGTCGATACTTGATTACTGCAAATGAAGAGGTCCACCAATGAAGTCGAGGAGCTTGAGATTACATGCAACTTTGCTCTCCAGAATAAATTCCCTTTCCCCTTCTCATATGCCTGTCTATAATTCTCCCCCATAACAACACTGACAGAGGGAGATCGAGAGAAAGAAAGGGAGACAAGATAGATAGATAGATAGATAGATAGATAGATAGATAGATAGATAGATAGATAGATAGATAGATAGATAGATAGATAGATAGATGATAGAGAGATAATATATATAGAGAGGACATATAGATAGGTAGGTAGGTGGGTGGGTGGGTGGGTGGGTGGGTGGGTGGATGGAGAGAGAGAGAGAGAGAGAGAGATGATAGATAGATAGATAGATAGATAGATAGATAGATAGATAGATAGATAGATAGATAGATGATAGATAGATAGATAGATAGGGAGAGAGAGAGAGGGAGAGAAAGATATGATAGATAGATAGATAGATAGATAGATGATAGATAGATAGATGATAGATAGATAGATAGATTAGATAGATAGATAGATAGATAGATAGATAGATAGATAGATAGATAGATAGGAGAGAGAGAGAGGGAGAGAGAGGATAGATAGATAGATAGATAGATAGATAGATAGATAGATAGATAGATAGATAGATAGATAGATAGATAGGGAGAGAGAGAGAGGGAGAGAGAGATATGATATATAGATAGATAGATAGATAGATAGATAGATAGATAGATGATAGATAGATAGATAGATAGATAGATAGATAGATAGGGAGAGAGAGAGAGGGAGAGAGAGATATGATATATAGATAGATAGATAGATAGATAGATAGATAGATAGATAGATAGATAGATAGATAGACAGACAGACAGACAGACAGACAGACAGACAGACAGACAGACAGACAGATGTGGGTGGATGGAGAGAGAGAGAGAGAGAGATGATAGATAGATAGATAGATAGATAGATAGATAGATAGATAGATAGATAGATGCAAAAGTGGGTCCCTACAAGTGGTGGGTTCCAGATCCCGGTGCAACCAGTACGGTGCAACGGGGCCCGGTGTTCCCCACATGCACATGCGCACACATGCGCATGTGTCCTTACCTCCGCAATGTCTCCGCAATGCTCCAGGTACTCAGCGGAGAGTCGTGCAGGCGTCATACGCTCTGTGCGCGGAAGCACCGAAGAGCTCAAATACAGGTAAGGAGCTCAGGCGGGCGGGTGGGCCCTCCAGAGCACCGTACCGGAACGGTACCCAGCAGCCACCGGTATGCCCGTACTGGGGCGTACTGCCTGCAACCCACCACTGGTCCCTACCGGTTAGGCCCAGTTCAGCCGAACCGGTAGTGGTTTGGCAGCCTTGGTTACTGGAACCAGCAGCGACCCAGGCCTGCCATGCTCCCGAACCAATTCCCCGGCCGTCATTACCTCCATCTTGTTTTTGAGTTCTGCGCATGTGCAGAACAATTTTAATTGAACTGCACGCACGAACAAACCAGCAGTAAAGACGGCCAGAACCCACTCTTGGATAGATGACAGACAGACAGACAGACAGGCAGGCAGGCAGGCAGGCAGGCAGGCAGGCAGGCAGGCAGGCAGGCAGGCAATGAGAGGGGGAGTGAGGGCTGGAGCGAGAAGATAGGCAACTCTTACAGTGATCAGATCAGACAGATCAAAGTCTTTAGTGAACTTCCACGGTCAAATCTCCCCGATCTGATTCCCAGTCATCATTTGTACTCACACAACTAAAGGCAACGTTCTGTTGAGGATGATTAGAGTTGCAGCACAGAGGTAGCATTCAGTAGATTCTGACCAGTTCTGGAGAACCGGAAGCATAAATTTTGAATAGTTCGGAGAACCGGTAAATACCAACTCTGGCTGGCCCCGCCCCCCCATCTATTCTCTGCCTCCCGAGTCCCAGCTAATCTGGAGGAAATGGGGATTTTGCAATATCCTTTCCCTGCCTTGCCCACCAAGCCACGCCCACCAAGCCATGCCACGCCCACAGAACTAGTAGTAAAAAAAATTTGAAACCCACCACTGAATTGCAGCACAATACACCTACAAATACTCACCAGAGGACTATGGGAGAAGGTTGGGAAAATCTGTTGTCCTTTTAATCATAGTTTCATTTGCATGAATATTAATAGTCATTAGCCAAATTTTCAAAATTTTAAAGCAGGAACTGAAACCAGGATCAAAACGAGGTATGCAAACTTATGTAAACTGGAATATCCACCCCAATCCTACTCCTGGACTTTGGCCCTCTATTGTTTTTAACCAAAGTTCTGAGTGGCAAGAAAAGAGTCGGGGAAATTTGTGCCAAAGAGAAAGCAATATCCATTCCCCATTCGAACCAGTTTCTCCCATTTTACAAATTCCAATGGTTAACTAGACCGTATTCTGCCTTTATGGAGCTGTGCAGCTACAAGTAAGAATAAGGTTCTACATTCAGGCAAGAAAAACGAAATGCACAGGTACAGTATAGGTGGTACCTTGCTCAATAGCAGTAACTGTGAGAGGGATCTTGGAGTCCTAGTGGACAACCATTTAAATAGGAGCCAGCCATGTGCAGCAGCTGCCAAAAAGCCATCACAGTCCTAGGCTGCATAAATAGAGGGAGAGAATCAAGATCACGGGAAGTGTTAATACCACTTTATAATGCCTTGGTAAGGCCACACTTGGAATAATGCATTCAGTTTTGGCCGCCACGATGTAGAAAAGATGTCGAGACTCTAGAAAGAGTGCAGAGAAGAGGAACAAAGAGGATTAGGCAACTGGAGGCTAAAACATATGAAGAACAGTTGCAGGAACTGGATATGTCTAGTTTAATAGAAAGAGGGACTAGGGGAGACATGATAGCAGTCTTCCAATATCTCAGAGGTTGCCACAAAGAAGAGGGAGTCAAGCTATTCTCCAAAGCACCAGAAGGCAGGACAAAAAGCAATGGGTGGAAACTATTGAAGGAGAGAAGCAACTTAGAACTAAGGAGTTATTTCCTGAGAGAACAATTAATCAGTGGAACAGAAGTTGCCCCCAGAAGTTGTGGAATACCCCAACACTGGAAGTCTTTAAGAAGATGTGGATAGCCATTGTCTGAAATGTTATAGGGTTTCCTGCCTAGGCAGCGGGTTGGACTAGAAGACCTCCAAGGTCCCTTCCAACTCTGCTATTGTATTGTATTGTATTGTATTGTATTGTATTGTATTGTATTGTATTGTATTGTATTGTATTGTATTGTATTGTATTGTATTGTATTAAGTCTTTAAAATTGAAATAAAACTCCGGCTTTATGGAAGTTGGCCCAAAAGCATCCGGTGGAGGAACGTGCATGGGTCCTCGCAGTCAGCCACGTTTAATCCGCAGTGGATTAAAAATAACCTTCATCAAAGCCTGGTTGACAATTTAATCATAACATTTGCAATTGTAATCATCCCAATAACATCTCAGGAAACTGCCTTCTGCATACAGATCGATGGGTAGGTTGGTGCTGCCAGAGACAGCCGGGAGAAAGAGCAACCAACTTTTCAAGTGCAAATAAAGCACGCCAGCGAGATCGAGAGCTTCGGGGGTGGGGGTGGGGTGGGGGCTTTTCCTGTCCTATTCCAGATAACTTGACCGAAGAAGACAATCTAATCTTCTGCAGGCTGTCCTCGATGTTCTGTATGACCATAGTTGAGCCAACATTTCTGTGCTCGCTGAGCTAGTTGTTAAGTGAGTTTTGCCAGTGGTGAAATTCAAAGTACCCGCGGTTCGCTCATGAGGCCATGTTGAGAAAAGACACGGACATGAGCTTTCTTGGGATGAGGCGACCCAGATTGGGGTCTGGGAGCCCCTTTTATTGAGATAGGACAAGGCAGGAGGAGCAATCAGCATGTGATTTTAAGACAGCCTGTCAAACTACAATTGCTAATCTATGCTCAGGGAAGTTCTGTCTATATATGGTCAAATCCTGGGCATCGTTGGGTTAAGGCACATCTAGAGTGAACTATCAGGATGTTATGTTATGAACTATCAGGATGTTATGGAGTTTGTTTTTTCCTGTGTGGTTCAGCGTGGCTCTGCATGCCCTGCTATGCACTGGGCCATGGGTGACCGCCACACCTACACAAGGAGTTATATGACAACAATTTTCCCTACTGGTTCTATGGGCCTGGCTTGGTGGGCGTGACTTGGTGAACATGGCTTCGTGGACGTGGTTTGGTGGGTGTGGCTTGGTGGGTGTGGCTTGGTGGGCGTGGCTTGGTGGGCATGGCTTGGTGGTCATGCGACATAGCAGGCAAAAAGCAGGAACCTCACAGAGTCACAGAGAGATCAAAAACAAACGATCACACTTTGCACAAAAATAACACAAAAGCTGCACAACTGACTCACACACAATGCAAAAGCAGCTGGACTTCACACAAAATGGCTCCTGCAACAAGCAGGACCCTCGCAGAGTCACAGAGAGCTCAAAAATAAACTAAAAAAAGGTGTGGGGAAGGTTCGCCTGAACTTATTTTGTAAGTGTGGAAAATGATCATAAGTGACTTTTTCCAGTTCTGTTGTAACTTCAAATGGTCACTAAATGAAGGGTTGTCAGTTGAGGACTACCTTGTAATATTTTAATATTGGCTTGTTTTAATCTTTTAAGTATTTTTCACCTGCTTTTATAATCTGTAAGCTATTCAGAGTCACTTTGGAGGGGAGATGGGTGACATAGAAATTTAAGAGAGAGAGAGAGAAGATAGAAAGAAAGAAATAGAGAGAGAGAGAGAGAAGAGAAAGAGAGAGAGATGTATGTGGGAGAGAGAGAGAGAGAGAGAGGAAAGAGAGAGAGAAGAAAAGAGAGAAGAAAGAAAGAGAGAGAGAGAAAAGAAGAGATAGAATAGAGGAAAGAGAAAAGAAAGAGAGAGAGAGAGATGTACAGTAGAGATAGATAGAGAGAAAAGAAGAGATAGAGATAGAGGAGAGAGAACAGAAGAGAGAGAGATGTACAGTAGAGAGAGAGATAGGGTAGTTAGTATAGGTATAGAAGAAAAGAGAGAGAAGAAAGAAAGAGAGAGAGAGAGAGATCTATATCTGTATCTGTATCTGTATCTGTATCTGTATCTGTATCTATCTATCTACATATACATATACATATACATATACATATACATATACATATACATATACATATACATATACATATACATATACATATACATATACATATACATATACATATACATATACATATACATATACATATACATATACATATACATATGGATGGATGGATAGATAGATAGATAGATATATTTGTTTTCGTAGATTTTCACGAGTGTAGGTATGCCAGTCTTGTTGTATTCGGGTCTTTTCCCATAAAAGATTGAGATTGTCTTGGCAACGTTTCGGCGAGGTCTCACTCGCCATCCTCAGATGAGATGTTGGCTATTTTTTGGTCAGTGCCAACATCTTAAGAAACCCCAAAGATAAAATCCAGCTAGAAAACCAAGGAGTCTACGAAATAACATGCAAAATCTGCCCTGCCACATATATTGGACAAACTAATAGGAGAATAAATGCCCGCATCGCAGATCACAAGAATGCAGTCCCTTTTCCAGCACCTTAAAGCAACAGGGCATGAAACTGATTTTGAAGGAACCAAATTAATCTTCAAAACTGAACACTTCAACAAGAGAATAATTATGGAAGCCATCGAAATAGAGAAACAGCCCCCCACAACATGAATAAACGTGACGATACTTCCCGCCTACCAGACATCTGGAAACCAGCCCTACTCAACAAACGAGCCCCACCCCACCACCCAGACAGTTACAACACAAAACAACGGACACACAGGCCAGCACCAATCAGCACCAATCTACCAATCATGATACAACCACACAGCCAATCAGTCCACTTACTGAAACAACACCAACACTCCACACGCCCCCACCAAGATTTATAGAAAGACGGCAGCTCTGACCACACTTTAAGCCGAAAACACCAGTCTGAAGATGGTGAGTGATACCTCACCGAAACGTTGCCAAGACAATCTCAATCTTACTCTAAGTATATATTTATAAAGATACTTGTTGTTGATAAATAATTTTAATAAGGAAGTAATTAAAAATTGGTATATATATGAAGTGACTATTTAGAATACCTTGTTGAAAAATGAAGGAATAACATCTTTGTTTGAATGTATGATGTACAAGGACAATAATGAACAAAAGCATACTCGATGGATGATTGGTGGGATTATACATAATTGAAAACAGTGATATACAAATATAAATGGTTGGTAAATCTTTTTTATATCGGGATATGTGATTATATAAAGGTATATTGTTATTAAACAGACAATCAAGAATGTAAGGGAGAGAAGGGAAAGGAGAGGAGGAAGGAAGGAAGGAGAGAAGAAAGAGAAGAAAGGGGGAAGGAAGGAGGGAAGGAAGGAGGGAGGGAAGCAAGGAGGGAAGCAAGGAGGGAAGCAAGGAGAGAAGGAGAGAAGAAAGGAGGGAAGGAAGGAGGGAAGGAAGAAGGAGAGAAGAAAGGAGGGAAGGAAGGAGGGAATGAAGGAGGGAAGCAAGGAGGGAAGGAAGGAGGGAAGGAAGGAGGAAAGGAAGGAGAGAAGGGGAGAAGAAAGGAGGGAAGGAAGGAGGGAAGGAAGGAGGGAAGGAGAGAAGGAGAGAAGAAAGGAGGGAGGGAAGGAAGGAGGGAAGAAAGGAGAGAAGGAGAGAAGAAAGGAGGGAAGGTAGGAGGGAAGGAAGGAAGTAGGATTGTTGTAAGATAAGATGGGTTTATGGGATGGTAAGAAGCAATCTTCAAGTATATTGTCAACTGTAGGGGAGAAAAAATTGTTACAAATACATATTATTAATAACAGTTATGAGATCATATAATTGTGAATGTATATATGAGAAATAAAAAAAATTTTAAAAAAAGAATGTAAGGGAATTAGGTTTATTGAAAAAAAAATATTAATCGTAATTGAATATACGTTTGTACAATGAAAGTGAGGTATTTACTTATATTAGATGGAAAATCTGCGATTGTAAATGTAATTGAGAATACTGGATGCAAAAACACTTGTAACCAAACGATATGCTGTATGCAATGGATGATAATTTTTTATGTTGTTTTTTATGTTTAAAAATAAAAACAATTGCAAAAAAATAAAAACTAAGACCAGCACACCTACACCCGTGAAAATCTACGAACAGAAATATCACCGGCATAATGCTAAGTCAGGGAAGGAATCTTCAGCATTGTTTAAACCAAGCCAGGTTCACAGCATCTCCTTCCTCCCTCTTCCTTCTCACCTGGCATCACTTCGGCCACCAGTGGTCCTTCTGCTGTCAGCTCCCGCACAATCTCATTGTCATCCTCGTTGATATCTAACCAACGTCCACAGTTGAAGGTGTACTTCTCCTTTGTCAGAGTTTTCAAAAGTGTGACCTGAAGAATTGAAGAAGGAAAAAACCCTGTGAGAATATATAAACCAATGATCTATCGGGCATGTTTGGAATTTCATAGTTCTTGGAAAGGGATGGAACAAGGAGTTTATGTGAATAAAAATGGAGGGTCAAGCCTGAATTTTAAGTGGGTGCAGGGCTGGGTGAATTGGGAAAACAGTAAAACATTCCTTCTAAAATGTGTTCACATTCTCTTCTGTTAAGGGAGAACCTGAAGTCTTTGGTATTTAAACTGTTTGCACTTCAGATGTATTTAAGAAGTTTATATCATCTGCTTAATAAATCGGGACTTCTCTTCTGTTGGCCCAGGCTATAAGCTCACATCTGGCATAAACATATAGGATTACACTTTAAGATTTTAATCTCAAAACATTTAACTAGACAGCAGGTTACATGCACTTAGAGGGACTATTTCTGGGTAAACGTGCTTAAGACCAAGCTGAGGATGAATTTGCAAAACATTGGATCCTTATTAATATATTCTGGATCAAGAAAAAAGAAGAATCTTACAGTTAAACGCCCTCCTTTTGTCATAGATGAAATCAACAGTAAACTAAGATTAATATGGTTAAGAATTATACAATGGCTGAAGTGGTGGAACTATTGTGTTTGCCCAAAAATAAGACCTACCATATTTTTCGGACTATAAGACGCACCGGTGTATAAAACGCACCATGATTTCGAAGAGGTAAGAAAGAAAAAAAAGTTTTTATCCTCCCCGGCCCCCAGGAACACTCTGCAGGATTCAGCAGGGCTGGGGAAAGGCAAAAATGCCCCCGATTTTGAGAAAAATGGGCAAAAAACAGGCTGTTTTTTGCAAAAAACGGGCATATTTGCCTTTCCCAAGCCTGCAGAGTGCTCCTGGGGGCTGAAGGACAGCAAAAACACCCCCATTTTTGCGGAAAACAGCCTATTTTTCACCCATTTTTCACAAAAATGGGATGAGGGGGGGCAGAGCTTCAGGAGGCCAAAAGTGGCTGTATTCGGTGTATAAGACGCACCAAGATTTCCACGCTCTTTTAGGGGGAAAGGTGCGTCTTATACTCCAAAAAATACACTAACCAGAAAATAAACCCTAGTACAATATTTCAGGATCCTCGTAATATAGCCCAAAAATGTGTTGTACTGCTAACTAGGGCATACAAAACCAATTCTCGAATACAGCTCATCTGCCTAGAACCCACACTATACATCGGACATTAATACAATTGAGTGGGCCCAGAAGTATTTGGAATGAGCTGCCCCCGGAGCTTCGCATAATTCCCGACCTCCAGTCCTTGCGACGCGAGCTAAAAAGTTGGCTTTTCCAGCAAGTCAGCCTGGCTTTAGTAGAATAAAATATAGGATTAATTTGGTTGTCAAGCCAGTTGCGACCCTACCTGAACCGGGAGGCTCTCACAACAGTCACTCGTGCCCTTGTGACCTCTAGGCTGGAATACTGCAACGTGCTCTACATGGGGCTGCCCTTGAAGAGCATCCGGCGACTTCAGCTAGTACAGAATGCGGCTGCGCGAGTGATTGTGGGTGCACCTCGGTTCGCCCACATAACACCTATCCTCTGCGAGCTGCGCTGGCTACCTGTTGATCTCCGGGTGCGCTTCAAGGTGCTACTTACCACCCATAAAGCCCTCCATGGTAGTGGATCTGGGTACTTGAGAGACCGCCTCCTGCCAATTACCTCCTTGCGACCTATTAGATCACACAGATTAGGCCTCCTCCGAGTTCCATCCGCCAGTCAGTGTCGACTGGCAACTACGCGGAGGAGAGCCTTTTCAGTAGTAGCTCCGACCCTTTGGAACGATCTCCCCATGGAGATTCGTACCCTCACCACCCTCCAGACCTTCCGCACAGCCCTCAAGATCTGGCTATCCCGTCAGGCCTGGGGTTAAAGATTATAATCCGTCCCCTCCCGAATGATGAATGAATGTTGCTTTTATTTTTAATTACGTATTGTTTTTATATGTCATTGTGTGTATTCCCTTCCCTATACGTTGTAAGCCGCCCTGAGTCCCCTCAGGGAAAAGGGCGGCCTATAAATAAATTTATCTACAATCTATCTACAATCTACAACTGAGGGCAGGACAAGAAGCAATGGGTGGAAACTAATCAAGGAGAGAAGCAACTTAGAACTGAGGAGAAATTTCCTGACAGTTAGAACAATTGATCAGTGGAACAGAATTTGCCTCCAGAAGTTGTGAATGCTCCAACACTGGAAGTCTTTAAGAAGATGTTGGAGAACCATTTGTTTGAAATGGTATAGGGTTTCCTGCCTAGGCAGGGGGTTGGACTAGAAGACCTCCAAGGTCCCTTCCAACTCTGCTATTGTATTGCATTGTATTAAAATAAAATAAATAAAAGGAAGTACAGTTAGTCTTCAACTCACAATTGAGCCCAACAGTTCTGTTGCTCAGCAAGACAATTATCAAGTGAGTTTGGCCCTATTTTACAACCATTCTTGCCACAGTTGTTAAGTGAACCCCTGCAGTGGCTCAGCTAGCAACACGGTTGTTCAGTGAATCTGGCTTCCCCCTTGACTTTGCTTGTCAGACGGTCACAAAAGGGGATCACGTGACCCCGGGACACTGCAACCGTCATAAATATGAGTCAGTTGCCAAGCGCCTGAATTCTGAGCATGTAACCACAGAGATTCTGCAATGGTCGTAAGTGTGGGAAAAACGATTCTAAGTCACTCTTTTCAGTGCCGTTGTAACTTTGAAAGGCCACTAAATGAGGGGTTGTAAGTTGTGGGACTTGTTTTTGCAATTCCCCTTGGTCATTTTTGCTGTTCTTGCTGACATTCTATTATAATTTGTGGAACTACCGTATTTTTGGGAGTATAAGATGCACCTTTTTCCCTTAAAAAAGAAGGTGAAAATCTGGGTGCGTCTTATACACTGAATGCAGCATTTTGGCCTCCTGACACTCCGCCCCCTTTGCAAAAATGGCCGTGCATAGCCTTTAGGAGGCTTCCAGGGTGCTCCTGGGGGCTGGGGAGGGCAAAAATGAGTGAAAACGGGCCACTTTCTGCTTGTTATTCTCCCCAGCCCCCAGGAGTACTCTATAAGCCTCTTAAAGGCTATGGATTTTATTTTATTTTTGATAAAAACTGGGGGTATTTTCGCAAGAAATGGGCCATTTTTGGGGAGGTCTGCAAAGTGCAAAAACATTTTTTTTAAAAAATTTGCCTCTTCAAAATCTTGGTGCATCTTATACTCCAGTGTGTAAAATACAGTACTTCTTCAACTACAATGTGCAGAAATGGACAAGTATGTCCACTCCAATGCCTTGAAGTGGATAATCAAGATTAGAAATGATACACCGGAGCTTTCAAATGGCAAAAGGATCCTTAAGAGTAGAAAAACGGCTCAATCTTGCTGAATATCAACCTAGGTCAGTGTTAGAGTCACCTGTGAGCTCTCACAAAGCTATTAGTAATGCCATTTGTGCGGCTGTTAGTATCGCTTCCTCTCAAAACGGCCGGTTGTTTCACTTCTGAAATGGCCTTTTTTTCCTTCTTACCTTGTTGAGATGCCAGCCAGAAAAAGGACTCCGTTTCTCGTGCCATATCCGAATTTTGAATAACGTACCCAGATCTGGGAGCTCAATCTATACAAATAAGCACAAGAGAATAAAAAAAAGTTGGGAGGGACCTTGGAGGTCTTCTAGTCCAACCCCCTGCTCAAGCAGGAGAGCCTACACCACTTCAGACAAATAGTTGCCCAGTCTCTCCTTAAAAACCTCCAGTGATGGAGCACCCATAACTTCTGGAGGCAAGTTGTTCCACTGATTGATTGTTCTCACTCTCAGGAAATTTCTCCTTAGTTCTAAGTTGTTTCTCTCCTTGATTAGTTTCCACCCATTGCTTCTTGTTCTGCACTCAGGTGCATACAACTTAACAGAATAATAGAGTTGGAAGGAACCTTGGGGGGGTCTTCTAGTCCAAACCCCTGCTTCAGCATGGAATATACCATTTCAGGCAACATTTGTCCAATCTCTTCTTACAAATTCCAGTGTTCCTCTGATTAATTGTCCTAAATATCAGGAAATTCATCCTTAGTTCTAGGACTAGCAGGCATACTCTTAATACGCCTTCAACTGAATGTAACTAATCACCTTAAAACATCTCATCGTCTTAAATCTTCTCATGTACCTAGAGGTTTAATTTACTGTGTGTAATAAACCATGAAACATGTACAAATGACGAAACTCAAGTTATCCTACTAGAAGAATGACAGAATAACAGAGTTGGAAGGGACCTTGGAGGTCTTCTAGTCTAACCGGCTGCTGAGGCAGAGAACCCTACACCACTTCAAGCAAATGGTTGTCCAATCTCTTCTTGAGAACCTCCAGTGATGGAAAATTCAAAACTTCTGAAGGCAAGTCGATCCACTGATTAATTGTTCTAACTGTCAGGAAATTTCTCCTTAGTTCTAAGTTGCTTCTCTCCTTGATTAGTTTCCACCCATTGCTTCTTGTCCTGCCCTCAGGTGCCTTGGAGAATAACTTGACTCCCTCTTCTTTGTGGCAGCACTTCAAATATTGGAAAATTGCTATCATGTCTCCTCCCCTGGTCCTTCTTTTCATTAAACTAGACACACCTAGTTCCTGCAACCGTTCTTCATATGTTTTAGTCTCCAGTCCCCTAATCATCTTTGTTGCTCTTCTCTGCACTCTTTCTAGAGTCTCCACATCTTTTTTACATCGTGGCAACCAAAACTGGATGCAGTATTCTAAGTGTGGCCTTACCAAGGGATTACAAAGTTGCATTAACACTTCATGTGATCTTGATTCTATCCCCCTCTTAATGCAGCCTAGGACTGCTTTGGCAGCTGGCTTATTCACAGTAAAATGTTCCTATCACAGGGACAGCAATGCTGGACCAGAAGAAAACGAACGTTTTCCATCAACTAATCAATGCATCAATCAATGTATTTTGACGGCATTAAATAATAAATCTATAGTTTATTAGAAAGGCAAGGGTGGCCAATTCTTACTAGAGGTTATGCAAGAATGTAGGGATTGTGTGAGGTGCAGCTGCCTTGTGAAATTGTGGGCATTAATTTTAATTTTAGTTGTAATAAAGGGAAATATGTGTAGCTCAGGATTGAAAGGAGGGATCCTTGGTTCTCTCTGAGCTTGCTTGTAAGTATTCCTGTTTTGAAGTTTTATCAGCCTTTGGCTGAAAGAGAGAAGTAAATATTTTGGTGTCTTCACAGCGTTAAGATTATTTTAGGGACAACTGTTAAAATTGATAACTGGGTTTGGACCAGTAGTAAAATTCATTTTTTTTAACTATCATTTCTGTGGGTGTGGCTTGGTGGGCGTGGTAGGGGAAGGATACTGCAAAATCTCCATTCCGGTTCCACCACAAATGGGCGCACAACAAAAGCGCGCCTGACTAAACCGCGGTGTCTAAAGCGCAGTGACAAAACCGCACGACGAATGAGCGACTAATTAGCCCTAAAGCGCGCCGACAGAAGCGCGCTGTAACGTAACCCTCAACCTAACCCTAAACCTAACCCTAAACCTAATCCTAAACCTAACCCTAAACCTAACCCTAAACCTAACCCTAAACCTAACTGTAAATCTTACCTTAAATGAAATCGCGCTTCTGTCGGTGTGCTGTTGTCGGCGCGCTGTTGTCAGCGCGCTTTTGAAATCGCGGTTTTAGCACCGCGGTGTTGTCGGCGCGCTTATGACGTTCACGCTTTTGATGGGTCACGCTCCATTCCCATCCCGCTATGGGGTCAGCCAGAGGTGGCTTTTGCAGGTTCTCTGAACTACTCAAAATTTCCGCTACCGGTTCTCCAGAACCTGGAGCAGAACCTGCTATATTTCACCCCTGGTTTGGACAATATGTGAACCAGATGCAGGTAAGTCCAGGAGGCTAAATTCACATTAGTGTTAGACAAAAGAAATCAGGAACCAGGATATAGTTCAAAAATACTACAAGTTTTGATTGCCACAATATAAAAAGAAATGTGGAGACTCTAGAAAGAGTGCAGAGAAGAGCAACAAAGATGATTAGGGGGCTGGAGGTTGAAACACACAAAGAACGGTTGCAGGAACTGGGTATGTCTAGTTTAATGAAAAGAAGAACCAGGGGAGACATGATAGAAGTCTTCCAATATCTCAGGGCTTGCCCCAAAGAAGAGGGAGTCAAGCTATTCTCCAAGGCACCTGAGGGCAGAACAAGAAGCAATGGGTGGAAACCAATCAAGGAGAGAAGCAACTTAGAATTCAGGAGAAATTTCCTGACAGTGAGAACAATTAACCAGTGGAACAACTTGCCTCCAGAAGTTGTGAATGCTCCAACACTGGAAGTTTTTAAATAGAGATTGGACAACCATTTGTCTGAAATGGTGTAGGGTTTCCTGCCTGAGCAAGGGGTTAGACTAGAGCAGTGTTTCCCAAACTTGGCAACTTTAAGACTTGTGGACTTCAACTCCCAGAGTTCTCCAGCCAGAAGAGCTAGCTGGAGAATTCTGGGAGTTGAAGTCCACAAGTCTTAAAGTTGCCAAGTTTGGGAACCACTGGACTAGAAGACCTCCAAGGTCCCTTCCAACTCTGTTATTCTGATGTAGGGAAAGCATAAATGGATGTATTTTATGCAGGAGAAGTAGAAAAGAAACCTTGCAAATGCTTCACATATTGTAAGAGATCAAACATAGTTCATGCTGACATTAATGCTGTCGGATTTCTGCTCAACTGCAGCCCAGGTTATTTAATAATTAAAGCCCTATTTCGGAATTACTTTCCTGGAACAAGAATTAGAGAAATAGGACCGTGCCTAGTCCTTCTTCTCTTGGACAAGATCTATTAGCCCATCTCCCATGACAATAGTAGAACCGGGAAAATACATTTCCTAGAACTATTAATAGATGCAGAATGACAGATCTGGAAGGGACCTTGGTGACCTTCTAGTCCAATCCTCAGGCAGGAAACCCTAAACCCATGATGGTGAACCAGAGGTGGGCTCCTGCCAGTTCTAAGCTCTTCTATAAAAGAGGTTCCACAAATCTACAGTGCCATTTAGAACCGGTTTCAGCTCCCTCCCCTCGCCCGTCCCCACATCATCAAGATGAAGAGCGAGAGGAGGAATTCTGGGAGTTGAAGTCCACAAGTCTTAAAGCTGTCAAGTTTGAACACCCCTGGGGGTTTTTATCTAAAGGGTTAGGGGTGCAAAGGTCTTATAACTTGACAGCTTTAAGACATGCGTGCTTCAAATGCCAGAGTTTCTGAGCCAACATTTTGGTTGCTAAGTAAGAGCGTTGTTAAGTGAGTTTCATCACATTTTACAAGTGGGCCACGCCCACCCAGTCACATTGCTGGCAAACCACTCCCACCTGGTCACATGGCCGGCAAGCCACTCCCACCCAGTCACATGGCTGGCAAGCCACTCCCACGAAGCAGGCCACACCTACAGAAGAGGTTCTAAAAAAATTTGAAACCCACCACTGTGGTGAACCTATGGCACTCATGTCACAGGTGGCATTCAGAGACCACTCTGCGGCCAGGCGAGCTGTCGCCCCAGCTCAGCTTCACTGTTCATGCGTGTGGGCCTCCTGCCAGCCAGCGGGCAGGGGGGCGCTCACATTGCATTTTGGGGTCTGTCACAGAGGCCCTGCGCCCCATTCTGGCTTCCCTGTTGGTGCAGGAGTCCTTCCAGGCCCAAAACAAGGCACGGGGGGGGGGGGGAGGGTGCATGGCCTCCCTGTACCTGGAAAGCCTCCTGCACGAACCCGGGAGCCAAAAATGGGCGCATGCGCCAGGGAGCACGAGGGAGGGGTGGCGTGGGGGGTGGAGCATATATGGCGGGCACACAGGGTGGGGGTTGCACATGCATTGCATTATGAATGCAGGCGCCCACTGTCACACAAAGTGTGTGCGCACACTTTCGGTACGCGATGACAAAAAGGTCAGCCATCCCTGCCCTCTGCCATTTCAGACAAATGCTATGTTATGGCTGCCATTCTGCTAGCTCCGCATCATATCCTGCCAGCCTGACATTAGCAACGGGGGGAGGGAAGAGGTTGGAACGTGGGAGGACAAGGAAGGGGAGGCTTGAAAGTGAAGCCATGCTGGCCCAAACAGGGAGACACACCAATCCTGTCCAAAGTCAGCCAAAAGTGGGTGGGTGGGTGGGTGTGGCATGGGGAGGATACTGCAAAATCTCCATTCTTTTCCACTGCAGGGGAAGGATACTGCAAAATCTCCATTCCCTCTCACTCCAGGAGAAGGATACTGCAAAATCTCCATCCCCCCACCACACTCCAGGGGAAGGAAACTGTAAAATCTCCATCCCCTCCCACTCCAGGAGAAGGATACTGCAAAATCTCCATTCTTTCCCACTGCAGGGGAAGGATACTGCAAAATCTCCATTCCCTCCCGATCAGCTGGGACTTGGGAGGCAGAGAATAGATGGGGGCAGGGCCAGTCAGAGGTGGCATTTACCGGTTCTCCGAACTACTCAAAATTTCTGCTACCGGTTCTCCAGAACTGGCCAGAACCTGCCGAATACCGAATCTGAGTTGCTCAGGGGGAGAGAGAAAGTTAATTGTATCCTTTGCGCACCAAACTGGTGGATTCAGCTTCATTCTGTAACCACTTTCACTTTCAATAAAGTACAGGTAGTCCTTGACTTACGACAGTTCATTTAGTGACCATTCACAGTTACAACGGCACTGAAAAAAGTTATTTTTGATTGCTTTTCACAGTTACAACCTTTGAGGCATCCCCATGATCATCTGATCAAAAATCCAAATGTTTGGCAGCTAGTTCCTACTTATGACCATTGGGCTGCTTCCCAGGGTCATGTGATCCCCTTTTGCGACCTTCTGACAAGCACAATCAATGGAGAAGCCAGATTCACTTAACAGCCAGGTTACTAACTTATCCACTGTCGTGATTCACTTAACAACTGTGGCAAGAAAGTAAAGCAGATGTAAAGTGAGATTTGGACATTAAGTGTGAAACCTACTGGGTCAGGCTGGACAGCCTCTTAGAGCCCCCTTTACTTAGATATTAAAAGCCACGTAGACAAGAGTTGGAACTTGCAATAGAAACAGGAAGCCTGTGCCTAACCACAAGATGTCCCTATGTCAAAATCTATGTCAAAAGTCCAAGGTTCAATTAAAGTTCGTTAATGACACGTACTCCATAAACAAAAGGAGAAGTAAGATCCCATCTCCTTATAAGGCTTTCTCCTCAAGGTAACCACTAAGAAATGTGTTAAGTATTTCCATGCTGCAATGCTTTTGAGAATGTATAAGAATGCGTGCTTCGATAATGAAGGTGGTTCAGAACTTGCAATGCTAAGCCATGGGCTAGCTTTCTGAACCTGGCTGCCAAATAAACTTTTCCTGTATCCTAAGAAGTCTAACGCCTGTCAGTTTCTGCAACAAAACGTCGTAAAAGGGGGCAAAACAAATGTCTCACTTAACAACAGAAATGTTGGGTTCAATTGTGGTCATAAGTCAAGAACTAGCTATATGCTCTTGGAAGTATGGAACAGAAGGCTAAGTCAACCTTAAGGATCGAACTGCTGGCAGTGGGCAGAGTCAGAGCTTGCAATATTGCATTCTAACCACTGTGCCAGGATGTTGCAAATGACAACTTTTCCACGGAGCTTGAAGCAGAAATATAATACAAGAAATCCTACCATGAATTTGTCAGTTTGTCCAGCTTCGAAGTTATCAGAGTTATTATCTAATTTCATTTCATCGGATTTTCCTTTGTCACCGTAAACCTGGAGAAAGATGGGAGCATCTGTTCCAGCACCTTTAACGTCGCTTGTCCAGATCCACAGCGACCAAGGGTTTTCTGTCAAAAATAAAAAAAGATTTGAAAAATTGATTGATTGATTTTTAAATAACCGGATTGGTGACAAAAGGGCAACCCAATTTAAAGAAGAAACTAACAACAACTTTAACCCCTCTACCTTCATCCGATTGGATTTACATCCCCACGAGCAGCTTTTCATTTAATAACTAAAATCACACGAAGAATTGAGGCTTTTTGTTCCCCTGTTGGGTTGTGACATGGATGGCACACTAGGAATTTGGATCAAGCTTCCTAGCGTAGATTTTTGTTCAGCATGATATCCTTTTGGGATAATCAGAAGTGGGGGAGGAGAAGGAGGAGAAGAGGAGAGGAGGAGGAGGAGGAGGAGGAGGAGGAGGAGGAGGAAGAAGAAGAAGAAGAAGAAAAGGAGGGGGACAGGAGGAGGGGGATGGGATGCAATGGACAGAAGGAGGAGGAAGATGAGGGGGGGAGGAAGCTGGAATGCAATGGAGAAGGAGGGGGAGGAGGAAGAGGGGGAGGGGGAAGATGGAATGCAATGGAAAAGGAGGAGGAAGAGGAAGGGGGAGGAAGATGGAATGCAATGGAAAAGGAGGAGAAGGAGGAGGAAGGAGGAGGAAGATTGAATGCAATGGAGAAGGAGGAGGAGGAAGCAGGAGGAAGGTGGAATGCAATGGTGAAGGAGGAGGAAGGGGAGGAAGATTGAATGCAATGGAGAAGGAGGAAGAGGAGGAGGAGGAGGAAGGGGGAGGAAGATTGAATGCAATGGTGAAGGAGGAGGAGGAGGAAGGGGGAGGAAGGGGGAGGAAGATTGAATGCAATGGTGAAGGAGGAGGAGGAGGAGGAGGAAGGGGGAGGAAGACTGAATGCAATAATGAAGGAGGAGGAAGGGGGAGGAAGATTGAATGCAATGGAGAAGAAAGAGGAGGAAGGAGGAGGAAGATGGAATGCAATGGTGAAGGAGGGGGAAGAGGAAGGGGGAGGAAGATTGAATGCAATGGAGGAGGAGGAGGGAGGAGGAGGAAGATTGAATGCAATGGTGAAGGAGGAGGAAGAGGAAGGGGAGGAAGATGGAATGCAATGGAAAAGGAGGAGGAAGAGGAGGGTGAGGGGTGTGGAGGAAGATGGAATACAATGGAGAAAGAGGAGGAGGAGAAGGAAGAGGGGGAGGGGGGAGGAAGATGGAATGCATTAAAGGAGGAGGAGGAGAGAAGAAGAACAAAAAAGAAGAGGAGGAGGAGGAGACAGGAAGAGGGGAAGAGAGAGGTAGGAGGAAGATGGAATGCACTTATAAACCTATTGACCACTATGGTGACAGGTAAAGGCTAAAGGTTTCCCCAGTCCAGTCATGTCCAATTCTCCTAATCTTCCTATAGCTCTTATTTCCTGCTTCATTATTTCAATGCTTCCTTGACCTTCCTTGTTTCCAAGTGGAATTTCTTGATGGGATATTCTTTAGTCTTCTTGTTTGTCACTTCCTTCCTTTCTTCTTTTCTAGCTTAGTTGCATCTGATCTCATCTTGCTAATCTTATTTTCCAGCCTGATCTTCCACATGAGGGATGCACCGTCCCCCCCCCTTTCTTTGTTGATTTTTTGCATCCCAGGTATTGTCATTATTATGATTATTTCCTAAATAAAGCTTTCATGCAAAGATTACCCTCCAGAATATTTTCTTATGCTTTTAACGTTAGTGTCTCTCTCCCTCTCTCTCCATAGATTCTTTCCGCCACATAAATCTATCTGCATTTCAACAGATGTATCTGCTCCTAAATGTCAGCCAGAAAATTAAGTCCGTCTCTAAGCGACAAACTTCACTCTCTGTAGTTCTGTACACAGAGTCCTTTTGTCCGGGATCTCTCTCTCCAGTCTGAAGGGAGGGAAATGTGTTTTAACTGATGGGAAATTGCAGATTAACAAAGTTGGAAGGGATCTTGTAGGTCATCTAGTCCAACCCCACACACAAACAGGACATCTATTACCATTTCTGACGGAGGGCAGTCCAGTCTCTTCTTGAAGGCCTCCAGTGATGAAGCTCCCACAACTTCCGAAGGCAACTTCTGTTCCATGGGTCGATTGTTCTCTCTGTCAGAAAATTCCTCCTTATTTCCAGGTTGAATATCTCCTTGGTCAGTTTCCATCCATGATTCCTTGCCTGGCCTTTGGGTGCTTTGGAAAATAGGTTGACCCCCTCCTCTCTGTGGCAGCCCCTCAAATATTGGAAGACTGCTATCATGTCTCCCCTGGTCCTTCTCTTCACTAGACTAGCCATGCCCAGTTCCTGCAACCGTTCATCGTATGTTTGAGCCTCCAGCCCCCTAATCATCCTGGTTGCTCTTCTCTGCACTTTTTCTAGAATCTCCACATCTTTTTTATAGTGTGGTGACCAAAACTGGATGCAGTATTCCAGCTGTGGCCTTATTCAATGTTTGAGATAACCCTAATTGAAATACTCCTGTTCACTCATTGGGGTCCACAATTTATCAGTGGAATGACTGGCCTCTGGAAGTTGTGGGTGCTCCAAAACTGGAGGATTTTTAAGAAGGGATTGGACAACCATTTGTCTGAAATGGTATAGGGTTTCCTGCTTGAGCAGTGGGGTTGGACCAGAAGACTTCTAAGTTCCCTTCCAACTCTGTTATTCTGTTATATTTAGCACAGCACACCTATGGGAAGAAAAATGAAGTCCTCTGAAGTAGTCTATAAGGTAAAAGGTAAAGGTTCCCCCCTCGCACATCTGTGCTAGTCATTCCCGACTCTAGGGGGCGGTGCTCATCTCCGTTTCAAAGCCGAAGAGCCAGTGCTGTCCAAAGACATCTCCGTGGTCATGTGGCCGGCATGACTAAACGCCGAAGGCACACGGAACGCTGTTACCTTCCCACCAAAGGTGGTTCCTATTTTTCTACTTCCATTTTTACATGCTTTTGAACTGCTAGGTTGTCAGAAGCTGGGACCAGTAACAGGAGCTCACTCCATTATGCGGCGCTTTGGGATTCGAACCGCCGAACTGCCGACCTTCTGATTGACAAGCTCCGCATCTCAGGCACTGAACCACTGCATCTTCTTGACATATGGCATAGAGAACCTTGAAGTACTCTATGCCATGTGCTAAGTAAGTAAATAAATAAATTAGCCACTTTTAAAAATATTCATTGCGCTAATGTGATCAAGAGGAGATGAAAGGCTACAACTTCCTTCCCAACTTCCTGGGTTCTGAATCAGGCACAAAAAAATATCTTCCTAAGACCTTCTTTTCTGTGAAGCTCAGCTTGAGGCCCTCAACTGTTTATCTTACCACTTTAACAGACAACAAAATTCTTTCAGTAGACTCGCACAAGTAAAATGGGAAAGGAGAGTTCCTGTAATCTAGTTATGCTGTGCAGATTAGATCTTTAACACACAATGTTAAAGTACATGGAGAAATAAACATTTTGTTCCTCTCAAAGGAATGGGTGTCGCAAAAAAAGAAAGAATCGCGAAACACGCTAAGAGATGATTGAGATGGTTTGATCCCAGCCGATCCACGATAAGAGGGACAATGGCAAGAAGAAGAAGATACGGTTAACATTTATCTTTTCCTGAGTGGGAGGGAGAGAATGCAATTCGTTTTTTCGCAGCGTCTGATGGGATTCTGCGCTTTTGGCTTTTTTTATTTTTCACTCAGTGTTGAACAGAAATCTAAGCCCTGCGGTTAGTGGAGTGCGACCATCTCTTTAGAACATGATTTCCCCTTGTGAAGGGTTTTGTGGTCATCCGAAGTTGAGCTGCAAAAGACAAGCAGTCTGTCAGCCCCTCGGGCTGCCATTCGCGTGGACGGCTCCAGTTTGCTGATCCCGGCACCCCAACAATCGGTCGCCCTGCAATTCCCACCCTCCCAGATTCATCCTGCATGCTCCTTGTGGGCTCGGAGCGGCGGCGGGGCCTTTGATGCCTGCAGTGGAATGGAATTTGGCACTCCCTTGCTGCGTCTCTCTTCATCGGCCGGCTCTAATGGTGACGTCATGAGTGGAGTGCAGCGGAGTGCCACGGAGCGCCACAGCCAGTGACGTGCGGTGAGGTTTATGGCTGGTGAGGCACTAAAACAGGGGTTTCAAATTTTTTTAGACTTGTGCACTTCAACCCCCAGAATTCCCAAAATGGGCTCAGTGGCGGCCGTAAGTCAAAGGACTACCTGTATTTATAAAGAAATGGGAAGCAAGGTTTATCTATTTGCGTTTACTTTTCAGTCTTTTCTGACGCAGGGAGAGCATTTCGTAGAGTTCCCGTTCCACCAGCCCATCCGCTTCATTCTCGTCCAGCCACTTCCCACAGGGGAACGTCTGTTCAATTCCAGTAAACGGACAGTACACCACCACCTGGCAGAGGGAGATAAAATGAACGATTCCACTTACATAATTCATATTCAACTTGGCCTTTCACCCTTCGCCCAAGCTGGAGCCCTCCGAATGCCTGCTGCAATCCCAAAATATCTGCAAGGCATTGTTGTCACCTAGGCTTCCCCAGCAGCATAAAGCCGAGTCCTCGTCCCGATAAATCCCTTTTATTTAATTTACAGTGAATTCCTCTCCAGCAAAGTCTTTTCTCTCCCACAGTCTTTCAAGATAGTTGCATTAACACTTCACGTGATCTTGATTCTATGTCTCTATTAATGTTTTGGATTTTTTGGCAGCTGCTGCACACGGCTGGCTCATATTTAAATGACTGTCCACTAGGACTCCAAGATCCCTCTCACAGTTACTACTATTGAGCAAGGTACCACCTATACTGTACCTGTGCATTTCGTTTTTCTTGCCTAAATGTAGAATCTTATTTTTTTCCCTCCATTGAATTTCATTCTGTTAGATAGGACCCAATGTTGAAGTCTGATTTCATAATCATAATCTTTTCTTTAGGGTCTTTGGCCTGCCACACTTTCTATTATTCTACTATGCATTTTCTATTGTGGGAAAATGGGAGAGGGGATTGTACGGAGTGAGATGCTATGTAGCCATAACAAAATTATTTCTAGAAAGCCAAGGTTACCCTTTGTCTTCGCACCTCTGCACCTGACCGGAACTGAATGGGTGGAAGCTGCCAGCATGGCAGTGGATGATTGGACCATGGGATGGACTTGTGGGTGTGGGGGCAAGATCTTGAACTTTCAACTGGGTGGGGGAAACCAGGAAGCTTTCAGATTCGAGTTTTTCCCAGTTGTGCCAACATGGCTCTCTTAATAAATTGGAACTTTGAGCAGTACATTGCCTAGGACTCTGATTTAATTTTGGATGCTATTTGGAACCCTGACAGCTTTGCTCTTATATAAACATACAGTATATATAAATACAAGCTATCTTAGGTCACCCTGATCAGATTGCCAATGGGATAAAAAAAAAGCCTGAACAGCTGTTTTCAACAGCATCTTGGGACACGTCCTTACCTTCTCGCAATACCAGCCACAGCTGAGGCCGGCGTTATCGTGCCCGATGGAGATGCGACTTAAGGGGCTAAGGAGAGCCGCAATTTCGATATTGAAAAGGTCGGTCCTGCTCCGTTCAAACCGCCCTCCTTCCAGGAAAATCTTCCCGCTGTTTTTCAGGCCTTTGGAACCATGTAGGACAATATGAATTTTGGAGTTGGTTCCTGCCCCTCTGACGTCGCCTGTGACCACCGCCACGTTGTAAACAATACCTGAGTGGAAGGGAAGGGAGTTAGAGGAGCAGAATGCAAAATGCAGTTCCCATAACGACCTTACTAACGATGTGCACAGCTACCTCAGGGGAACTGTGGCCCCTTTATGACTTCAATTCCCAGAATTCCTGGGAGCATGGCTGGCTCAGGAATTCTGGGAGTTGAAGTCCATGGGTCATAAAGGGGCCATAGGTTATAAAGGGGGCCCCCCACCCCTCACTACCGTATTTTTCAGAGTATAAGACGCACCTTTTTCCCTCAAAAAAAGAGGCTGAAAATCTGGGTGCATCTTATACACTGAATGCAGCATTTTTGCCTCCCGAAACCCTGCCCCCTTCACCAAAATGGCCGTGCATAGGAGGCTTCCAGGGGTGCTCCTGGGGGCTCTGGAGGGCAGAAATGAGTGAAAAACGGGCCAATTTTTGCTTGTTTTTGCCCCCACCCCACCCCCAGGAGCACTCTACAAGCCTCCTAAAGAGATTGAGATTGAGATTTGTTTTATTTATATGCCGCCCTATTCCCAGCAGGGACTCAGGGCGGCGAACAACTCAAGGGGGAAAGGGAACACAAAAGTACAATACAAGCATTTAAAATAGCCAACAGTCACACAGGTCGAGAGGGGAAGGGAGCTCATCAACCCCAGGCCTGCCGACACAGCCAGGTTTTAACGGCTTGCAGGCTAATTCACTGCTCACTGCCAGCAGTTCGATCCTGACCAGCTCAAGGTTGACTCAGCCTTCCATCCTTCCAAGGTGGGTAAAATGAGGACCCAGATTGTTGGGGGCAACAGGTTGACTCTCTAAACCACTGAGAGAGGGCTGTTAAGCACTATGAAGCAGTATATAAGTCTAAGTGCTAGTGCTATTGTTTAAGAAGAATGCAATGGTGGCTCGGTGGTTAGAATGCAGCATTGCAGGCTAACTCTGATCACTGCCAGCAGTTCAATCCTGACCGGCTCAAGATTGACTCAGCCTTCCATCTTTCTGAGGTCAGTAAAATGAGGAGCCAGATTGTTGGGGTTAAGAGGCTGATTCTGCAAACCGCTTAGAGAGGGCTGTAAAAACACTGTGAAGTGTATATAAGTCTAAGTGCTATTGCTATTCACTTGCAACTTTCTTTCTTATTTGCAGAGAAATGCGCCACATCCCCGCCCAATTTGCAGTGAAACAAAACGCACAAAGCCTGCGTATGAATTGTGACACAAGAGCAACTGTTACATTTCAATAGTCTTAGCGTTTGGGATGCGAACAGAAGGAGGCAGGCCAGGGGGGGAGGTCTTCCTCTCTGGTGCCTTTGTAGTCAAACTTCATGGTTCAAAGCCAGACAGTCTCTGGCAAGCAGCCACTCTCCTGCCAAAGACATTGAGGCAGATTTGCAGGGAAATTCAGAAGATCGTCATAGCAATTATCTCCTTTAACAGCTCACTAAAATAAGTCAGTGGCTGAGTTTTAAGAAGCGATTGGAAAGAGCCACTTGTCTGAAACAACAGCCATCTTCCAATATCTCAGGGGTTGCCACAAAGAAGAGGGATTCAAACTATTCTCCAAGGCACCTGAAGGCAGAATAAGAAACAATGGGTGGAAACTAATCAAGGAAAGAAGCAACCTAGGAGAAATTTCCTGACAGTGAGAACAATTAATCAGTGGAACAACTTGCCTCCAGAGGTTGTGAATGCCCCAACACTGGAAGTCTTTAAGAAGATGTTAGATAGCCATTTGTCTGAAACGGTATAGTGTTTCCTGCCTAGGCAGGGGGTTGGACTAGAAGACCTCCAAGGTCCCTTCCAACTCTGCTATTGTATTGTATTGTGTGTGTAAGTGTATGTGGTGTGTGTGTGTGTGTATCTGTTTGTCTTTCCCTTCCTCCACAGAAGGAACTAACACCCAATTAGATGATATCTAATAAAATGAAATTCAATGGTGAAAAGAGTAAGGTTCTACATGTAGGCAACAAAAACGAAATGCACAGGTACAGTATAGGTGATACCTTGCTCAATAGTAGTAACTGTGAAAGGGATCTTGGAGTCCTAGTGGACAACCATTTAAATAGGAGCCAGCCGTGTGTAGCAGCTGCCAAAAAAGCCAACACAGTTCTAGGCTGCATCAACAGAGGGATAGAATCAAGATCACGTGAAGCGTTAATTCCACTTTATAATGCCTTGTTAAGGCCACACTTGGAATACTGCATTCAGTTTTGGTCGCCTCAATGTAGAAAAGATGTGGAGACTCTAGAAAGAGTGCAGAGAAGAGCAACAAAGAGGATTAGGGGTCTGGAGGCTTCTCTTCTCCTCTCCCCTCCCCTCCCTTACCCTCCCCTCCCATGTTCTATTTTATACCTTCTATATTCTATATTATCAGTGATGGCTAACTTTTACGCACTTCGTGCCGAAACTGGACTGTGCGCGCCGGACCCCAGGAGCACCAAAACACAAAAGAAAACAGCTGGTGGGTGCACATGCTTGCGCAGCCACCAGTTGCTTTCCAGTTTCTGTTGCACGCATGCGCACCAGACAGCTGCTCTCTTCCAGGTTCCATTGCGTGCATGCGCGACAACCAGCTGGATGACCCATATGCACGTGAGGGAACCTGGAAGAGAAGCTGGTGATGGCACACGTGCCCACAGAGAGGGTCCCATATGCTGCCTCTGGCATGCGTGCCATAGGTTCACTATCACGGTTCCATAGTGTATGTTCTATGTTCTATGTTCTATGTTCTATGTTCTATGTTCTATGTTCTATGTTCTATGTTCTATGTTCTATGTTCTATGTTCTATGTTCTATGTTCTATGTTCTATGTTCTATGTTCTATGTTCTATGTTCTATGTTCCATTCCATTCTTTTGAAAAACCTCAGCCGATATCTTTCAACCCTGACAGTCTAAACACCTTTCAATGCGAGCATCTGCAAAAGAGCAAACGCTGAACAGAAATATCCATGAGAATTTTTATCAGAGAAAGAGGCTCAACAGAGATGGGCAGATATGTTGACATTAATAATGACAGCCTGCAAAGTCGATGGGGAAAGCCAGATTGGCTTAACGACCATGACTGACTTAGCCATTGCAGTGGTTCACTTAACAATGGAATGGCAGGAAAAGTCATAAGATTGGGCAAATCTTTCGAATCAAGAGTTGCCTTATGCTAAGATGGGGCTAATAAATTTTACAAGCAAGCAAACAAAACCAAACTCGCTTAACAACTACTCCACCTCAGCAATGGAAACGTTAGGCTCAATTGTGGTCGTAAGTCGAAGACTTACCTGTATTGGGATCGGCAGTAGCTAGCAAACTTCTATAAAGTCACAGAACGAAGATGCCCTTCTGGCTCCGAGCCAAAATTCTATCGCACAAAGTGACCGGGAAATCCTCCCCTCTGCCCTCCCGTCAAACAATTGCGGAGATAAATAATTGAGCCGCTTCAAAAGGGCAGCTACACCAACGGAGGCTGGGAATCGGCTGGCAGGAATCTTGGATGGTGCTCAGCTTCCCAGCATGCCTGCTGTTTGCCCAGATGTTTCAGAGTTCTGCATTCCCCTCCGTTTCCTTCCCCACACCCACCCCGGGGGAGCAGGGGGTTCTGGGTAGCCCATTAGTGCCTTGGCGTGGTTTTGGATCAGAGTTCCCCCTGGAGAAGCCGAGGGATGCTTTTGGAAACGACGAACTTTTGCAACTTGGATTGGGCAGGAAAGCCTCCTTCGCTCGCTCTTTGGCATCTGAATTGCAGGATAGTGTAGGAAGTTAGCGCCCACTCCTCTGCGAGAAAAATGAAATATCCTGGGAAATATTGAAAAGGCAGAATATTCTATTTCCCTGGATCAGAAATGGAGAAACATGTTTTTAGGTAGGAAACAGACTCACTCTTAATAGCCCCCACCTTTGTCAATGGGCCATTAAAATGCCTGAGCCAGTCTATTCTACACAACAAAGGTAGGATTCGCCCTCAACAGAAACTCACCACAGGGCACCTGGGAAGAAGCAATGCTCAACCAAACTTGGACTCAAAGCACAACCTAAAGAGTTGGCCCTGCAGGGGCCCATGGGAGTCTGACAACCAATCAGAATACAAGCTCAAGATCAAAGGCCAGAGAGGGCATAAAGCCAGGGACTTTCAGCATCTCGCTCTCTTTTTCTTCTCCACCCAACATCTGGAAGCATGTGAGCCCCCTTTTCGGTTCAGGAGCTCAAGCCATGTGATCTTCTCCACCATTAAGCCATCTTTCCCAGCAGCCTCCATGTTTCCATTGTCTTTTTCCCCACTTGGAGCTGCACCCAGAAGGACATTTCTTCCAACAATAGAATGGCCCAACTTGGTCAACACAAGACATTAAGCCAACACAACAAAAGAAAGACTCCGTACTTCTT
Source organism: Thamnophis elegans (assembly GCF_009769535.1). NCBI lineage: Eukaryota > Metazoa > Chordata > Lepidosauria > Squamata > Natricidae > Thamnophis > Thamnophis elegans. The sequence goes on along the minus strand of NC_045543.1, from coordinate 141,489,909 downwards.
TTCTGCAGTGTTTCTCTCTGCCACCACCAGAGGTGGGTTCCTACCAGTTCGCACCAGTTCGGTAGAACCGGTTCATCAAATCTACCGAACCGGTTAGAAGAGGTTCCACCAGTGGACCCGGAAAGCAGGCCACACCTACAGAAGAGGTTCCAAAAAAATTTGAAACCCACCACTGACACACACACACACACACACTCACACACAGAGAGAAAGAGAAAGAAAGGAAGAAAGAAAAAGAAAAAAAGAAAGAAAAAGAGAGAGAGAGAGATGAAAGACAAAAAGGAAAAAGGGACAGAGAGACAAAAGGAAGGAGAGAGAGAGAGAGAGAAAGAAAGAAAGAAAGAAAGAAAGAAAGAAAGAAAGAAAGAAAGAAAGAAAGAAAGAAAACAAAACACATGGTCAGCAAGCACACACAGACTCACACCGAGAAAAAGAAAGAAAAAGAAAGAAAGAAAGAAAGAAAGAAAGAAAGAAAAAAGAAAGAAAAAGTGAGAGAGAGATGAAAGAAAAAAAGGAAAAAGGGACAGAGAGACAAAAGGAAGGAGAGAGAGAGAGACAGAGAGAGAGAGAGAGAACACATGGCCGGCAAGCCACTCCCACCAGGTCACATGGCCGGCAAGCCACTCCCACAAAGGAGGCCGGACCCACAGAGTAGGTTCAAAAAAAAATTGAAACCCACCACTGACCACCACCCTGTCTATTGCTCTTCTTTTAATTGGAGGAAAGAGAATTGGCTTTTGAAATTTCCTTTCAAAGGGGAAGAAAATCTCTGTGCAATTCTCAACGAAAAGGACGAAGAGCTGGCCAATTGCGGAGAAGAGCAACAAAGCTGATTAGGGGACTGGAGGCTAAAACGATGAACGGTTGCAGGAACTGGGTATGTCTGGTTTAATGAAAAGAAGGACTAAGGGAGACATGATAGCAGTCTTCCAATATCTCAGGGGCTGCCACAGAAAAGAGGGAGTCAAACTATTCTCCAAAACACCTGAGGGCAGGATAAGAAGCAATGGGTGGAAACTAATCAAGGAGAGAAGGAACCTAGAACTAAGGAGGAATTTGCTGAGAGTTAGAACAATTAACCAGTGGAACAACTTGCCTCCAGAAGTTGTGAATGCTCCAACATTGGACATTTTTTAAGAAGGAGTTGGATCACCATTTGTCTGAATGGTGTACTGTTTCCTGCCTAGGGGTTGGACTAGAAGACCTTCAAGGTCCCTTCCAACTCTGTTATTCTATTCGGTTATTCTATTTAAATGGTAAAAGATGAATGTCCCAACTCTCTCTCTCTCTCTCCGTGAAATTATTCCTCCAGCACTTTGGAACCTCCATGGATTTGTCTGGTTTACTTAAACCTGTATAGGAAGTTATCACCCACAAATGAAATATTTCAGCAAATATTAAAAGGGCAGAATATCTGCCCTAAAAGGGAGACAGAAACTCAGCACACACTCATACACACACCACCTTTGTCAATGGGCTATTAAGGCTTGGATCAGCCTATTCTACATAACAAAGATCTACCACCTTCAGAGCCCAAAGCCCTTTCATTACATCATCACCCAGCAAGAGTCAACCACGCTTGGGACTCAGGACAGCCTACAGAGTTGCCCCTGCATGGCCCCATGGGAGTCTGACAACCAATCAGAATGCAAGCTCAAATGCAAAAGCCCAGAGGGGGCATAAAACCCAGGCACACTCAGCACCTCTTCCCTTCTTTGCCCAGGACTTTAAGCCATGTGCTCCTGTCCACCATGAAACCATCTTTCCAAGCAGCCTCCATGTCTCCAGTGTCTTTTCTCCCCACTTGGAACTGAACCCAGAAGGATATTTCTTCTAGCACCTCAAAAGAAGAAATCAAGAAAGACCTTCTCCTCCAAGGGTTTGTTTGTTTATTTATTTATTTATCCACCAACTGTTTCCTTTTTCTCCTCTGTTTTTCTTTCACAAGGGTTCTAACAGCGTTCTGTAGATGGGGGGGGAACCAGTTCTTCTCTGAGTTACGATAGAGACATTGTCCCTTGTGTATATTGATGGCTGCTTTATCCTTGCCCGATTGTAGATGGCAGTCATTGATTAAGGCTTCCAATATTCATTTGCTAAATGCTTTTGCCAGACCTCTGCCTGTCTCTAAGTTGAATGCAAAAGCATTCAGGAAATGTACGTTGGAGGTCTTAATCAATGACTGCCATCTACCATTAGGCAAGGATAAAGCAGCCATCAATATACAATATGCACACTGGAGACAAATTCCTTGTGTGTCCAATCACACTTGGTGAATAAAGAATTCTATTCCATTCCACTCCACTCCATATTTTCTAGTCTGTTCCAGTCAGGGGTGGGTTTCTCGCCCCGTTCCAACCGGTTCGGTTGGAACGGGGCCGGCAGCGTCCTCGCGCACGTGTGCGGCGCACGCATGTGTACTAGCGTCTGTGCAATGCTCCAGCTGCTCCTGGAGGATCGCTCAGGCGCTGTATGCATCCTGCGCATGCGTGGAAGCGCATAACTCATCAAAACTGGGTAAGGAGCCCGCGCAGGCGCGCAGGCGGCGAACACGCAGGTGCGCAGGTGGGCCCTTCGCCGTTCCCGGAAGTTACTTACTTCCGGGTTCGCCGACCAACCGGTTCGCAGGGACCGCCGCAAACCGGTTGAAACCCACCCCTGGTTCCAGTCCAGTCCATATTTTCCAGTCTAGTCTAGTCTAGTCTAGTCCATTCTATATTTTCTGGTCTGCTCTGCTCTGCTCTGCTCTGCTCTAAGAGCCGAGGTGGCGCAGTGGTTAAATGCAGCACTGCAGGCTACTGCTAGATCAGCAGTTCAGGGGTTCAAATCTCACCGGCTCAGGGTTGACTCAGCCTTCCATCCTTCCGAGGTGGGTAAAATGAGGACCCGGATTGTTGGGGGCAATATGCTGACTCTCTGTAAACCGCTTAGAGAGGGCTGAAAGCCCTATGAAGCGGTATATAAGTCTACTGCTATTGCTATTGCTATCTACGTCTTTTAATCAGGGGTGAAATTCAGCAGATTCTGACAGATTCTGGAGAACCGGTAGCGGAAATTTTGAGTTGTTCGGAGAACCGGCAAATACCACCACTGGCTGGCCCCAGAGTAGAATGGGAATGGAGATTTTGCAGTATCCTTCCCCTGCCATGCCCAATAAGCCATGCCCAACAAGCCACGCCCACAGAACCGGTAATTAAAAAATAATAATTTCACCACTGCCTTTAACCCCAGTTCATCCTTGGCTGTCTCGTCTTCATCATTTTCAGCTCAAAAACATATTTACCAGTTGCCTCTGTTCCTCCCACAAGAATGTCGCGCTGGATTTTGCCGTCATCTTCATCCAATGCAAACCAACGGTAGCTTGGGAATTCATACACTGACTTGTTGCCAATGTCTTCAATGATAACCTATGATCAGAGCAGAATATCTCATCAGTGAAGTGGAAAGCTATAAAACTATCTGCCTTTCGACAGATCTTGCAGCCCAATCAGCAGATTTTTTACCCACGGGTATTCATTGAGAACATTGTCTTTCTTAACAGACCAATAGAGTTGGAAAGGACCTTGGAAGTCTTCTAGGCCAGAAGTCCCCAAAACTCGGCAACTTTAAGACTTGTGGATTTCAACTCCTAGAATTCCCCAGCCAGCATGTCCACAAGTCTTAATTGCCACCTTTGGAGACCCCTGTTCTAGTCCAAATCCCTGCTCAAGCAGGAGACCCCATACCATTTCAGACACATGGTTCTCCAATCTCTAGTGGACCATTCACAACTTCTGGAGGCAAGTTGTTCCACTGATTAATTGTTTTAACTGTCGGGAAATTTCTCCTTAATTCTAGATTGGTTGTGTCCTTGGTTCATTTCCCTCCATTGCTTCTTGTCCTGCCTTCAGGTGCTTTGGAGAATAGCTTGACCCCCCCTCTTCTCAGTTGCAACCCCTCAAATATTGGAAGACTGCTATCATGCCACCCCTAGTCCTCCTTTTCATTAAACTAGACATACTAATCATTCTTACCAACAGAAGTTCAACATGCTCTGTATTAATTGTAGATAACTAAGCTAAATGTTTTCTAGGAAAAACTAAACTTGAAGGGTGTATGTTGCTTATAGTAAAATAGACTAATAGAGGAAAGAGGAAAAGATTATTTTTTTTTGAAGAATCCAAACAGATGTCTTAATTTTTGCATCCATCCTTCCTACCGGCAAAAATTGCTCACCAATCCCACCTCCCAGAAAGAAGCAGTTTCTCATTTGGCTACTCAAGGAGTCAAATGGGTACTTTAAGGCAGGTGTAATACACACAATCGGGGTGGGGGAGGGGAGGCTGTGGACAGGAATTGCACAGCTGGAGGTGAGTGGTGGGCGAGCAAAAGTGAGCATGTGTGGGATCCAGGTTTGCATGCTCCTACCCCCACCTCCACTCGGTCCATGGAAAAATTGTCTTCCATGAAACCCGTCCCTGGTGCTGAAAAGGTTAGGGACCGCTTCTTTAAGGGAACCCTTTATCCCAAATGGGCAAAGTGGATGGAAACTAATCAAAGAGAGAAGCAACGTAGAACTAAGGAGAAACTTCCTAACAGTGAGGACGGTTAACCAGTGAAACTGTTGCAGAAAATGACAGGCTTAAGACATCTCAGGATACGGGAAAAGTTTATTTGGCAGCCAGGTTCAGAAAGCTAGCAAAATGGCTAGTATTGCAAGTTCTGAACCACCTTCATTATCGAAGCACGCATTCTTATACATTCTCAAAGGCAGCGTAACACGGAAACACTTAACTCATTTCTTAGTGGTTCCCTTGAGGAGAAAGCCTTATAAGGAGATGGGGGGTCTTACTTCTCCTTTTGTTACAGGTATGGAGTACGTGTCATTAATGAACTTTAATTGAACCTTGTGGTTTGGACTTTCGACATAGGTTTTGACATAGGGACGTTGGCTAGAACATCTTGTGGTTAGTGAATGGTGACACTTCCTTTAAGCAAACTTCTAACTGTCCCCGTTATTCTATGTCTTCATTCTTATATTTTTTTAATCCATATTTTATTCTACTTTAGAACGACTTGCCTCCAGAGGTTGTGGGTGCTCCATCACTGGAGGTTTTTAAGATGAGACTGGATACACATTTGTCTGAAATGGTAAAGGGCGAACCTATGGCACGCTTGCCAGGGGTGGCACACAGAGCCCTCTCTCTGGGCACCTGCACCATCACCAGCTGCTCTTCTGATTTCTGGCGCGCACCAAGTCAGCTGGTCTTCATAGGGGCAGAGGGGCAGAAAACGGCCCCAAAGCAGCCCACAAAATGACTAAAAAACAGGCTGTTTTCAGGCTGTTTTTCAAGCCATTTTCAGGCTGTTTTTCAGACTGTTTTTCAAGCCATTTTCAGGCTGTTTTCAGGCTGTTTTTCAGACTGTTTTTCAAGCCATTTTCAGGCTGTTTACAGACTGTTTTTCAAGCAGTTTTCAGGCTGTTTTCAGGCTGTTTTTCAAGCCATTTTCAGGCTGTTTTTAGGCTGTTTTTCAAGCCATTTTCAGGCTGTTTTTAGGCTGTTTTTCAAGCCATTTCAGGCTGTTTTCAGGCTGTTTTTCAGACTGTTTTTCAAGCCATTTTCAGGCTGTTTTCAGGCTGTTTTTCAGACTGTTTTTCAAGCCATTTTCAGGCTGTTTTCAGACTGTTTTTCAAGCAGTTTTCAGGCTGTTTTCAGGCTGTTTTTCAAGCCATTTTCAGGCTGTTTTCAGGCTGTTTTTCAAGCCATTTTCAGGCTGTTTTCAGGCTGTTTTTAGGTTGTTTTTCAAGCCATTTTCAGGCTGTTTTCAGGCTGTTTTTCAAGCCATTTTCAGGCTGTTTTCAGGCTGTTTTTCAAGCCATTTTCAGGCTGTTTTAGGCTGTTTTTCAAGCCATTTTCAGGCTGTTTTCAGGCTGTTTTTCAAGCCATTTTCAGGCTGTTTTCAGACTGTTTTTCAAGCCATTTTCAGGCTGTTTTCAGACTGTTTTTCAAGCCATTTTCAGGCTGTTCTCAGGCTGTTTGGGGGGCAGAAATGGCCTAAAAACCACCCAAAAATGGTCTAAAACAGCCTGAAAAATGGCCTGAAAATGCCCCCATAATGGCCTGAAAATGGTCAAAAAAACAGGCATGTGCAGGCTGGCCAGCTGTTCTTCGGGTTGCCGGTGCTCCAGCCCACGCGTTCTGGTTTGGGCACTCAGTGCCAAAAATGTTGGCCATCACTGTTATAGGTTCTCCTGCTTGAGCAGGGGGCTGGACTAGAAGACCTCTAAGGTCCCTTCCAGCTCTAGTCTGATTCCCTACCCTTTAGATATATACTTTCAGCTTATACTTTCAGAAGTTGTGCACTGGAGGCTTTTGAGAAGAGATTGGGGAGCTACATGTGAAAAATACTATAACTGCTTGAGCATTGGGTTGGACTAGAAGACCTCCAAGGTCCCTTCCAACTCTGTTATTCTGTTATTATGTCCCTACAGAAATATACTCAAGAGGATCAAAGCCCCAAACTGTGGCTAAGTGACTCCAGGGAGGACATTTTTTATTTTTTCCCTTATGAGCCACAACTGACCCCAAAATTTCTGTTGCTAAAGTGAAACAATTGTTCAGTGAGTTTTGCCCCATTTTATGACCTTTCTTGCCATCATTGTTAAGTGGATCACTGCAGTTGTTAAGTGAGCAATACAGTTGTTCAGTGATTCTGGCTTCTGGCTTCCCCATTGATTTTGTTCATCAGAAGATCACAAAATGTGACCCTGGGACATTGCAGCTATCAGAAACATATGTGCCTGAATTTTGATTCCATTCCCATAGGGATGCTGCAAAGGTTGTGAGTTTGAAAAACTGTCATAACTCAAATTTTTTTCAATGCCATTGTAACATCAAATGGCCACTGAGTGAATTGTTGTAAGTCGGAGACTTCCTGTATTCTGATTTTAATGGCTTGACTGGCTAGGCAGGGCACAGAGGCTTACAAAGAAGGGAAAAATAACCCCCTCTGTCCTTGCATTCAAATATGGGGTTAAGGGAAACCTAATTAAGAGTTCCTGGTTTGTTGGCTTATGTAATGAATTAATAACTTATAGCAAACCTTATCAAGGAACCATCCGGCTGAGCTTCCCTTGTTGTTATGCCCAATGGTGATTTTCCTGAGCCTGCCCAGATTGGGAGCATCAAGGGTGAATTTGTCTTCTGAACCTCTCTCAAAATTGTCCTTGTCGTTGTCCAACCTGCGCTCTCCTAGGAAACAGACAGAATCAGACAAACAAATATGGAGAGAGGGGGGGAGGGAGAGAGAAAGGGAGAGAGAAAAGAGAGAGAAAGAGAGGCAAAGAAAGAGATAAAGAGATGAGAGAGAGAGAGAGAAAGAGACAAAGAGAGAGAGGAAAGAGAGATGATAGAGAGATAAAGAGAAGGAGAGAGAGAAAGGGAGAGAGAAAGAGGAAATAGAGAGAAAAAGAGAAAAAGAAACAGGAGAAAGAGAAAAAGAGAGAGACAGAGAGAGAGAGAGAGAGGAAGAGAGAGAGGAAGAGACAAAGAGAGACAAAGAGAAAGAGAGGAGAGTGACAAAGAGAGAGAGAGAGAGAGGGTGAGAGAGACAGACAGACAGAGGGAAAGAGAGACAAAGAGAGAGAGAAAGGGTGTGTGTGTGTGTGAGAGAGAGAGAGAGAAAGAGAAGAGAGAGACAAAGAGACAAAGAGAGAGAGAGACAAAGAGAGAAAGAAAGGGTGAGAGAGAGGAGAGAGACAAAGACAGAGAGAGACAAAGAGAAAGAGAGGAGAGAGACAAAGACAGAGAGAGACAAAGAGAGAAGGAAAGAGAGAAGGAAAGAGAGAGAGAGAGAAAGAGAGACTGTGTTAGTTGAGTGGTGAATCTGCAGTCCCAACAGCAAATTCCTGCCTTCTGCTGAACCGCATGGATATTGTTAGCTGTTTACTGGTATAGTAACTGCGGGGGGGGGGGGGAGGCTCTATTATAATTCCAGTGAACGTCTGGAACTAAGTGCAAAAATCATTGTGATGCTTGCTTGGACTTAGGAACGGCCTCTCAGAACAAACCCTGTTCATAAGTAGAGAAAGCTCTGGAATTCAAGACGGCAAGCATGCCTGCTACTCTTTCCTCCTCCTATTTTCCCCACAACAACCCTGTGAGGTCAGCCAGGCTGAGGTACCAAAAGATCCAGCCAGCTTTCATTCCTAATGTGGGACTAGAACTCACAGTCGCTTGACGCTTGGCTTAATGTCACCAGCCAGCTTTCATGCCTCGGGCTTGAAAGAATTAACAATCTCCTGGTGATTGGCCAAAAGACACCAGCTGGAAAAGGACAGGACTTGAAATATTCCCAAAAAGATCAGCTGTGCATTTCAAGTTTGGTTCCCTTTCCTCAACTTTCTTGCCAAAAATCTTGCTTGGTTGGTTTGGATGATTTCCCTCGGCTTTCCCAGCCGGCTTATCCCCTCCTCCTTTCTGATTTTGTCAGCCCAACTTCTATGCAACAGCCGCCTGTAAATCTACATTTCGAACACTTCTAGTCTCTTCACACAGGAAGTAACTAGTACAATGATGGCGAACCATTTCAGCATTAAGTGCCCCAACTGGAATGCCCGTGCATGTATGTGCATGTCAGTGGTGGGTTCTGGATCCCGTTGCAACTGGTACAGTGTAACAGGGCCCGGCGTCCCCCACATGCGCGCGCACTCGAGGCCTTACCTCCTCGAAACCGCCGCGACACCTCCACAATACTCCAGCTGCTCGGTGGAGCGTTGCGCAGGTGCTGTACACTCCGTATACGTAGGTGGAAGCGCCGACAAGCTCAAATATAGGTAAGGAGCTCGGGCAGGCGGGTGGGCCCTCCCGCCATACCGGAAGGGTACCCAGTGCTCCCGGCAAGCACCGGTACGTCCGTACTGGGGTATACCGCCTGCAACCCGCCACTGGTGCATGTGCACTGGAAACTCGAAGACCAGCTGGCCAGCGCACCTATGCCTGTTTTTCTGGCCCTTTTCAGGCCATTTTGGGGTGGTTTTCAGGCCATTTTGTGGACTGTTTCTGGCCCAAAAACAGCCTGGAAACAGTCCCCAAAACAGCCTGAAAACGGCCTGTTTGGGGGGCATTTTCAGGTTGTTTTGGGAGCATTTTCTGACACTCTGGCTCCTGTGAAGACCAGCTGGCTGGTGCCCATGTGCACGCCGGAAACCAGGAGAGCAGCTGGTGATGGTGCAGGTGCCCACAGAGAGGACGCTGCGTGCCACCTCTGGCAAGTGTGCCATAGGTTCGCTATCACAGGACTAGTATATACCTATTAGTCTGCATTATTCTACTTAAGTACTGTATACACTAAGGAATGTTACCTGTGTCTCCATTCTGCCCAAAAATGTTAACGAAAACATCAGCATCTGTTCCACTGCCGTTGACATCCCCTGTAAACACTCGGACCACATATTTGTTTACTGCAGGGGGGGAAAGAAAACACATCATACAATTAATTAAAACCGAAGCAGATAGATGTCCGAGGAATGATCAAGCAAGCTGGAAATAGAAATAGAACTAGCACTTAAACTTACCATATTTTGCACAGTATAAGACGCACCAAGATTTTGAAGAGGCAATTTTTAAAAAAAAAAAAAGTTTTTGCACTCTGCAAGCGGTTTTTGTCAAAAAAAAAAGGGCACGCATAGCCTTTAGGGGGCTTGTAGAGTGCTTCTGGGGGCCGGGGAGGACCAAAAAAACGAGCAAAAAAAAAGCCTGTTTTTTTGTGAAAACAGGCCCATTTTTTGCCAAAAAATGGCATGCATAGCCTTTAGGAGGCTTATAGAATGCATCCTAAAAAAAATGGCCCATTTTTCGCTCATTTTGCCCTCCCCAGCCCCAAGGAACACTTTGGAAGCCTGCTAAAGGCTATGCATGGTCATTTTTGCAAAGGGGGCAGGTTTCAGGAGGCCAAAAATGCTATATTCAGTGTATAGGACCCAGATTTTCAACCTCTTTTTTAAGGAAAAAAAAGGTGTGTCTTATACTCCGAAAAATACGCTATATACTGTTTCACAGTGCTTTTACAGCCCTCTCTATGCGGTTGACAGAGTCAGCCTTTTGCCCCCAACAATCTGGGTCCTCATTTTACCCAGCTGGGAACGATGGAAGGCTGAGTCAACCTTGAGCCTGGTGAGATTCGAACTGCCAAACTGCAGGCAGCCGGCAGGCAGCAGAAGTAGCCTAACCACTGTGCCAGCGCGGCTCATGTACACAAACACGTGTTTGCGTTTGAATTTACATGTAATCCAACATCCCAAGGAAAAATAACCATCCTTTTTGGGGAGTTACAACATCCTTAGGAGACAGCTACCGTAGATAGTTGCTTCCAGAGGCAACCCACAAAAAATACAATATCCTTTCCTGTCCCAAAGATGCTTTTCCAAAAGGCTACTGGATTTTCTTGGGTTTTTTTTTCCCCCCCTTGAAATATTTCGCTTCTAGTGCAAGAAGCTACTTTGGTTCAAAGAAGCTTTATTACTGAAACAGAACCGAAGAAGCTTCTCGTATGAGAAACGAAATGTTTTCAAGGGAAAAAAAGCAATGAGAACATTCAGTTGCCTTTTGGAAAAGCACCTTTGGGACCAGTGGTGGGTTTCAAAAAATTTTCGAACCTACTCTGTGGGTGTGGCCTCCTTTGTGGGAGTGGCTTGCCAGCCATGTGACCTGGTGGGAGTGGCTTGCCGGCCATGTGCTCTCTCTCTCTCTCTCTCTCTCTCTCTCTCTCTCTCATTCTCTTTCCTTCCTTTTGTCTCTGTCCCTTTTTCCTTTTTTTCTTTCATCTCTCTCTCGCTTTTTCTTTTTTTCTTTTTTTCTTTTTTCCTTTTTTCCTTTTTTCCTTTTTTTCTTCCTTCCTTTCTTTCTTTCTTTCTTTCTTTCTCTCTCTCTCTGTGTCTCTGTGTGTGTGTGTGGTGGGTTTCAAAAAATTTTGGAACCTCTTCTGTAGGTGTGGCCTGCTTTCTGGTGGAACCTCTTCTAACCAGTTCGGTAGATTTGACGAACCGGTTCTACCGAACTGGTGCGAACTGGTAGGAACCCACCTCTGTTTGGGACCACCGTGACCTGCATGACTGAGAATCTCTACAGATTTATTGCATTGGCTTGCAACAAACCTTTAAAATAATGCTCTAAAGTAGTTGTCCTACTCCCTCTGCTGGCCAGATAAGAATTGGATGGCTTCTTATATTCGCTTTTGTTCTACAACTGAACATCTGGTGCAGAATTTTGAGAACAAAAAAAAAAAACCCCACAGCTTTCTAGTCTCTTTTATATAGTTTTTTTTTAAAAAAAGGAGTTGATGCAATGCAAAACTTGAAGGTGAGGCAGAGATAAAAAGAAAGACAACATGAAAATTTGAATATATTGGGGTATTTAGCTAAAAGGAATTAAGGATGGAATAAAATCCCCCCAGTGGGGAGCTCAAGAGAGTCACTGCAAGCTGCAATTGAAAAAAAAAACACACAGTGCCCACATCACAACATCCAAGTTGCCATTGCACCAATATTAGGAACATAATTTGCCGCTGAATATTTTAGCCACTCTGTTTGTCTTTATAGTGGGAAGTTATCATCCAGTCCTCTCCCAGAAAAATGAAATATCCTAGGAAATATTGAAAAGGCAGAATATTTCTCTGGATGTGAAAAGAAAGAAACATGTTTTAAAAGACAGAATACTTGCCTGTAGCTTCCTGCCCATCCCCACTTTGTCAATGGGCCATTAAGACGGCCAACCTAGTCCACTTTACATAATAAAGGCTTCACCAGCAGCTATAGAAAAGCATGATAATATTGGCCCTTTACTCAACTGACCACATGGCATCTGAGAACTCATCCATACCTGGATTCAAAACACAGCCTAGAGAGTAGCCCCTGCATGGCCCCATGGGAGTCTGACAACCAATCAGAATACATTTCTTACACAGGAACAGGAAACAGAGAGGTGGGACCGAACAGGTTATAAAAAGCCTAGCAAGCCCCTCCCTCAGCCCTTCTCTACTTCTCCACCAACATTGAAGCATGTGATCACCTTTTCTGTTCAGGGCTCAAGCCATGTGGTCCTGTCCAACAATAAACCATCTTTCCAAGCAGCCTCCATGTCTCCAGTGTCTTCTTCCCCACTTGGAGCCAAACCCAGAAGGACATTTCTTTCATCAATATAATCTTCCTTTTTAAATTTGCTGTCTTTTTTTTCTTTTAAATGGCGTTCATTTCACACAGGCTTGAATTACTAACAGAATAATAGAGTCGGAAGGGACCTTGGGGGTCTTCTAGTTCAACACCCTTTTCAAGCAGGAAACCCTATACCATTCCAGACAATTGGCTATCAAATCTCTTTTTTAAAACCTGCAGTGTTGGAGCACCTACAACTTCTGGAGGCAAGCTGTTCCACTGGTTAATTGTTCTGTAAGGAGATTTCTCTTTAGTTCTAGGTTGCTTCTCTCCTCGGTTAGTTTCCACCCATTGCTTCTTGTCCTGCCTTTAAGTGCTTTGGAGAATAGTTTGACTCCCTCTTCTTCGTGGCAACCCCTGAGATATTGAAAGACTGCTATCATGTCTCCCCCCAATCCTTCTTTTCATTAAACTAGAAATTAGCTTGTTTGCGACAGGAATTCAACCACAGATTTGAATTCCTAATTTGAGTCACAGTTCTAAATGAGGAATGCTGGACTCAAGGAACTGGCCCTTTCTAACCAAGAATAAGCATTTCATACAAAGGGTTCCACCACAAAACCGCGCTCGACTAAACCATGCCCGATTAAACCGCGTCGCTGATGTCATCAACAGGGCGACAACAGCGCGGAGACAGAAGCACACTGTAAACCCTAAACCTAAAATTAACCCCTAAACCTAACCCCCCTAAACCTAATCCTAAACCTAAACCTAACCCTTAACCTAAACCTAACCCTAATCCTAACCCTTAACCTAACCCTAAACCTAACCCTAACTCTTAACCTAACCCTAAACCTAACCCTTACCTTAACTTGAATCGGCTTGCTTTCAAAGCGCTATTTAAAGCGCCCTTCTTTCTCTGCGCTCGCTGTTGTCGCCCTGTTGATGATGTCAGCGACGCGGTTTAATCGGGCGCGGTTTAGTCGAGCGCGGTTTTGACGGGTCACGCATACAAAAGCTATATGTCATTTCTAGAACTGATGGTAGGATAGATCAAGGGTCCCATCAGAGAACTTTTCAAGGTGTGGGTTGTGATTGGCAAAAGGCATGGAGTACGCTGGTAATCCTCCACTTACAACCACAAGAGAACCTAAAATTCCATTGCTACCGGGACAGTTTTTAAACGAGTTTTGCCCCATTTTACGACTTTTCTCATCACGGTGCTTCTCTCCTCGGTTAGTTTCCACCCATTGTTTCTTGTCCAGAATTCAGGTGCTTTGGAGAATAGGTTGATCCCCTGTTCTTTGTGGCAGCCCCTTAATATTGGAACACTGCTATCATGTCTCCCTAGTTATGCTTAGAAATAATTTGAGGTGACAAGCGTATCCAACATACCTTCTTTCTCCTATTTCCCCCATAACAAGAACCCTGCAAGATCAGTTCGGCAGAGAGAGATTGACCGGCCCAAAGTCACCCAGCTGATATTCATGGCTAAGGCAGGCCTGGAACCCACAGTCTCCTGTTCATTGGTCCAAAGTCACCCAGCTGATTTTCATGGCCATGACAGGACTTGAACCCATAGCCTCTTGCTTTCTAGCCCGGTGCCTTAACCACTAGACCAAACTGACTGTCACATCTCTGATGTTGCTTGCACCCATTTAGAGAGAACCTTGTTAGAGGTTAAGGAATGATAGCAATCATCCGTAGTGGGATAGATTAAGGAATAGGATAGATAGAATTCTTTATTGGCCAAGTGTGATCGGACACACAAGGAAATTGTCTTTGGAAGTGCACTAAATTATAACTGCAAGAAAGAGTAGTGTGAATGTTTGGAAAGAAAGCATGAATGTTTTGCCCAATTTGCAAACCAAGATATGTAAAGACATTGAACACGTTTCTTGATTCTGAAGTTCTGACTGTACAAAACCAACAGAGGGATACGTCCAAGCCATGGGTGAAATTCAGCAGGTTTGACAGGTTCTGAAGAATCGGTAGTGGAAATTTTGAGTAGTTAAAAGAACCGGCAAATGCCACCTCTGGCTGGCCCCAGAGTGGGGTGGGAATGGGGCTTTTGCAGTATCCTTCCATTGGAGTGGGAGGGAATGGAGATTTTGCAGTATCCTTCCCCTGGAATAGGAGGGACTGGGGATTTTGCAGTATCCTTCCCCTGGAGTGGGAGGGACTGGAGATTTTGCAGTATCCTTCCCCTGGAGTGGGAGGGACTGGAGATTTTGCAGTATCCTTCCCCTGGTGTGGGAGGGACTGGAGATTTTGCAGTATCATTCCCCTGGAGTGGGGTAGGAATGGAGATTTTGCAGTATCCTTCCCCTGGAGTGGGAGGGGATAGAGATTTTGCAGTATCCTTCCCCTGGAGTGGGAGGGAATGGAGATTTTGCAGTATCCTTCCCCTGGAGAGGGAGGGACTGGGGATTTTGCTGTATCCTTTTCCTGGAGTGGGAGGGACTGGAGATTTTGCAGTATCCTTCCCCTGGAGTGGGAGGGACTGGAGATTTTGCAGTATCCTTCCCCTGGTGTGGGAGGGACTGGAGATTTTGCAGTATCATCCCCCTGGAGTGGGGTGGGAATGGAGATTTTGCAGTATCCTTCCCCTGGAGTGGGAGGGGATAGAGATTTTGCAGTATCCTTCCCCTGGAGTGGGAGGGAATGGAGATTTTGCAGTATCCTTCCCCTGGAGAGGGAGGGACTAGAGATTTTGCAGTATCATTCCCCTGGAGTGGGGAGGGAGTGGAGATTTTGCAGTATCATTCCCCTGGATTGGGAAAGGAATGGGGATTTTAGAGTACCCTTCCCCCAGAGTGGGAGAGAATGGAGATTTTACATTATCCTTCCCCTGGAGTGGTTGGGAATGGAGATTTTGCAGTATCCTTCCCCTGGAGTGGGAGGGGATAGAGATTTTGCAGTATCCTTCCCCTGGAGTGGGAGGGACTGGAGATTTTGCAGTATCATTCCCCTGGAGTGGGAGGGACTAGAGATTTTGCAGTATCATTCCCCTGGAGTGGGGAGGGAGTGGAGATTTTGCTGTATCCTTCCCCTGGAGTGGGGGGTGAATGGATATTTTACATTATCTTTTCCTTGAAGTGTCGGGGACATGGAAATTTTGCTGTATCCTTCCCTTGCCCCGCCCACCAAGCCACACCACACCCACCAAGCCACACCCACAGAACCGGCAGTATAAAAAATTAAATTTCACCACTGGTCCAAACATTGGACCTAACCATCCTTTTCATTTTGGCATTTGAGGGTTATGCAGCCCTCTGGTCTCTCTGATTAGTCAAAAAACAATATTCACTGCACCGTTGGAGTTAACCTGACAGAAAGGAAAGGCTGGACCGATGCCTAGTTTTAAACATGCACTCAGCACCTTGGCAACCGGCAAGAAAGAAAAAATTTAGACTATTCAGTGCATATTGTACAGCTGTGTGTCTACATATCGGGTATTTTCTTTCTTTAGCACAGTGAAGATTTTAAAAATGTGAAACGAAGTAGAAATGGAACAAAGAAGAGGAATAATAATATTTGAAACAGTGGCTGTCATTCCTTAGGAAAGGGTGAACTTAAAACAGATGCCTTTTTAATGTAAAATTGGAGCAAACCAAGGCTCTAACACAGTGTGGGATTCAAATAATCTAACAACGGCTTCTCTGCCCTAAAGACCAACTGGGTAAGGGGGGGCTCGGTGGTCATGTAACTGGGTGGGCAGCAGTGATGGGTTTCAAAAAAATTTTGAACCTACTCTGTGGGTGTGGCCTCCTTTGTGGGAGTGGCTTGCTGGCCATGTCTCTCTCTCTCTCTCTCTCTCTCTTTCCTTCCTTTTGTCTCTCTGTCCCTTTTTCCTTTTTCTCTCTCTCTCACTTTTTCTTTCTTTTTTTCTTTTTTTATTTCTTTCTTTCTTCCTTTCTTTCTCTTTCTCTTTCTCTCTCTGTGTGAGTCTGTCTGTCTCTGTGTGTGTGTCAGTGGTGGGTTTCAAAAAATTTTGGAACCTCTTCTGTAGGTGTGGCCTGCTTTCTGGTGGAACCTCTTCTAACCGGTTCGGTAGATTTGACGAACCGGTTCTACCGAACTGGTGCGAACTGGTAGGAACCCACCTCTGGTGGGCAGGGTCTACTCAACATCACTCACATCAATGGGCATGTCACCTTAGCTGTTTCAATTTAATCAGGGTGAACTAGAGAGGCAATTTCTGTAAGCAGGGCAATAAAGATGAGGCTAGAAACAACACCAGAATGTTTCCTTCCTGCCTCCCTTACACGATTAGCCCTGTAAAGTGGGAAAAAACAAAAGGAGATTTCTTCCAACAACCGGTTCTCTGAACTACTTAGAAAGTTACCAACCGGTTCTCCCGAATAGGTGCGAACCGGCTGAATCCCACCACTGCTCTAATATTTTGTGTCACCTGATGGCCAGCTAAATGTCTATGGAGTTTCTCAGTCATCCAGGTCAAGGTTGCCCCAAAAATGCTTTTTCAAGGGTCACTTTGAAAAGGCCTTTTTTTTCCCTTGAAGAGGTTTCGCTTCTCATCCAGGAAGCTTCCTTCAGTTCTTACTGAATGGTGGAGGAATAAATCCTTCCATCCTCCACCATTCAGTCAGAACTGAAGAAACTTCTTGGATGAAAAGAAGCGAAACCTCTCCAAGGAAAAAACAAAGTCCAGTTGTGTTTTGGAAAAGCACCTTTGTGGTGGCCGACGAAATTATACCGACCAAATTTAAAACACAACATGAGTTCGATCCCATCGTCCATCCTCAGCATTTGATCTTTGTCGTGACCCGTCAAAACCGCGGTCCACTAAAGAGCGCTCAACGAAAGCGCGTACCTGACGTCATCAGCAGCGTGACGAAAAAATAAAAAAAAATTAAAATAAAATTAAAGCAAGCCGATTCACGTAAAGGTAAGGGTTAGGTTTAGGGTTAGGGTTAGGGTTAGGGTTAGGGTTACGTTAAGTGTTAGGGTTAGGTTTAGCGTTAGGTTAAGGATTAGCGTTAGGTTTAGCGTTAGGTTAAGGGTTAGCGTTAGGTTTAGCGTTAGGTTAAGGGTTAGGTTTAGCGTTAGGTTAAGGGTTAGGTTTAGGGTTAGGTTTAGGGTTAGGTTAAGGGTTAGGTTTAGGGTTAGGTTTAGGGTTAGGTTAAGGGTTAGGTTTAGGGTTAGGGTTAGGGTTAGGTTTGGGGGGGTTAGGGTAAGGTTTTCGCTTTAATTTTAAATTTACCGCTCACAGCACGATGTTTTCGTCGCGCTGTGATGACATCATGTACGCGCTTTCGTCGAGCGCGCTTTTGTCTACCGCGGTTTTGTGGTGGAACCGATCTTTGTAAGGGATGCTTCAAATGGGTACAGGTAATCCTCAACTTACAGCCATTTCTTTAGTGACCATTCAAAGTTACAATAGCACTGAAAAAAGTGACTGGTGACCAACCGCTCCACCATCCCCATCGTCACGTCATCAAAATTTGGAGGCTTAGCTTGGTGACATTATGGTCAATTGAAAATATGAATGTATATTATAAATGAATGGGAATTCTTTGTTCTAATTCCCGCTTTTTCTCCTTGGAGATAGGTGATATTATAATACTTTAAAGACTCATTGTTATTAGATAGATAATTATGAATGCAAGGAAATAAGGATTGTTACAAATGAAAGAATATTAATGGTAATTTGAGCACATAATGCTCAACGACAGCGAAATATTCAGTTATGTTTAATGCAAAACCAGTGATGTTATTCTTAATCTTAAGAATTGATGCACAAAAACTTGTAACCAAACGACATGCTTGATGAAATGGAGGAAAGTTGTTTTTTTTTCCTTCTCTTGCTTTGTTTTGTATGTGTCGTTTTGTTTAAAAAGAATAAAAATATATATTTTTTAAAAAAATTTGGAGGCTTAGCAACTGACTCATATTTATGACGGTTGCCATGTCCCCATGTCTTGTGATCCCCTTTTGCGACCCCCCTGATAAGCAAAGTCAACGGAGAACCCAGATTCACTTAACAACCAGGCTCCTAAACTTAACAACTGCAGGGATTCATTTAACAACGGTGGCAAGAAAGGTCATAAAATGGGGCAAAACTCACTTAACTACCATCTCACTTAGCAACAGAAATATTGGGCTCAATTGTGGCCATAGGTCAAGTAACTACAATGGTCTCCAATGTTGCTATAACAATGTACAAGATGCTACAACAGTCCGAAGTGTGGGGAAAAAAATCATGTCACCTTTCTTTTGGTGGGGAGGGTGTAACTTTAGTCATTAAATAAAGGTTGTAAGTTAAGGGATAGAACAGAATGGAATGGAATATTGGAATATTGGAATAAAGAATAGAATATATTAGAATAAAGAATAGAATAGAATAGAATAGGAATAATGGAATGGAATGGAATGGAATGGAATAACAAAGTTGGAAGAGACCTTGGAGGTCTTCTAGTCCAACCCCCATGCTTAGACAGGAAATCCTCCATCACTTCAGACAAATGGCTATCCAATCTCTTCTTAAAAACCTTTGGTGTTGGAGCATTCAGAACCTCTGGAGGAAAGCTGTTCCACTGATTAATTGTTCTGACTGTCAGGAAATTTCTCCTCAGTTCTAAGTTGCTTCTCTCCTTGATTAGTTTCCACCCATTGCTTCTTGTCCTGCCCTCAGGTGCTTTGGAGAATAGCTTGACTCCCTCTTCTTTGTGGCAACCCCTGAGATATTGGCACACTGCTATCATGTCTCCCCTAGTCCTTCTTTTCATCAAACTAGACATACCCAGTTCCTGCAACCGTTCTTCATATGATTTAGCCTCCAGTCCCCTAATCAGCTTTGCTGCTCTTCTCTACACTCTTTCTAAAGTCTCTTTTTTACATCTTAGCGACCAAACCTGGATGCAGACTAGCTGCATGCAATTCTTGAGCTCCAGAACGATCCATGTTAGGGGATATGAATATGGTACTGACAAATGGATAGAGAAAAAAAAAACGTTGCTTTTCTCTGTTTAAGTTTGGAGAGTGAAGGGTTTTTCTTGAAGTTAGAAAGGCAGAAGCATAAAGCACCAGTCTCTATGCACACAGCCTTTAATTAAGTTAATCACGGCTCCAATGTCTCTTATGCCCAATGGCCAAATTGTCTGTTACCTGACCTGGATTGAGAGGAGAGGGTTTGAGTTGTTGTTGTTGTTGTTGTTTTTTAAATCACTTGCTGCTGTAGGAAGTTAAGACACTTCGATTTAAGAATTTATTACGGGAAAGAAAACACCACGGGGTGGAACGCTATCCCTTCCTTTGCAATTAATACCCAGGATGAAAGTGAATAGCCTCCCCGCTCGGCGGCACTTAGGTAAATAAGAATCTGTCGCGGTGTCAATGTGAGAATAATTGCTGGCATATGGCAAACTGCAAAACCGACAGTGGCGCAGGCGTGTTTCCTGGCTGGGCCCCATGACCTGCAGCATTTTCCTTCTAAGAAACCACACAATTTGTGAAAAGATGGTGTGATGTCAGGTGAAGCTCCAGGTTTTGGCAGGAGTTGCAGGCAGGAAATCAGTGGGCCCTAATAGAGTCGCCTCCGAGTTTCACATTCGGGCATTTGAGACCTTTATCATCATATTGTCCGTTGCCCTGGAACTGAACTGAACTAATATTGAACCTCGCATGGGGCAGAATCGGTTTTCAAAGACTAAAGAAGGACTAGGGGGTGACATGAGAGCAGTGTGAATACTGTTGTGGCCCGGCAGGACCCGTTGGAGCTGCAAACAGACTCCGATAGCAAGGGGCCCTATGAGTCAGCTCTGGAAGATGTGGAGGACCCTGGACAGGGTTCTGACTCTGAGCAGGGACCAGAAAGGCTGGTTGGCCACCAGGAGGCGCCTGAGGCATGGAGCAGCGGTGAAAGCCAAAGGGAGTGTGCCCATGACGTCAGGCCTTGGAGCAGTGGGGAGGAGCTAAGGGAGTTAGCAATAGGAATAGCAATTAGACTTATATACCGCTTCATAGGGATTTCAGCCCTCTCTAAGCGGTTTGCAGAGTCAGCATATTGCCCCCAACAACAATCTGGGTCCTCATTTTACCCACCTCGGAAGGATGGAAGGCTGAGTCAACCCTGAGCCAGTGAGATTTGAACAGCCGAACTGCTGAACTGCAGTCAGCTGAAGTAGCCTGCAGTGCTGCATTTAACCACAGCACCACCTCGGCTGGTCCCGGATGCCAGGCAAAGGCGGGCAGATAAACGCCGAGAGCAACTACGCAGATACAGAAGATAATTGGACCCAGGTGGTTGTAATTAGGCTCCTCCCAAGAGAGTATATAAGGAGAGACTTTGGGAGGAGGCTGTTTGCAGGATTCAACTAATTATACCAACACTGGAGAAGCTCTCGGGTGTATTTCTTATCTTGAAAGTCTGGATTGCTGCCCAGGTCTTGTCAGTGTGTTAATTTACTGTGAATAAATTGTCTAGCAGTAATCTTGTCTTGGAATGCCTCGGCGTACGGAGGGGTGGGGGTGTCAGAACAGAATACCATGTCCAGTTTTGGTCACCACACTATTAAAAAAAATAGATGTTGAGACTCTAGAACAGGGGTGTCAAACTCAAGGCCCATGGGCTGGAATTGGACTGCAGTATCAGGGATCCAAGTAAGACCTCCAACGAAAGAAGACTCCGAGGTTCCATTTTATTAGAGATGTCATATTGGCACATCTGGGAAAACCCAAATCTGAAAGTTTCCAGGCTTTCCCCACTCAAAAGGGAGTTCAAGTCCCTGCCCAGCACCCACATGTCCATCCCATGACATGATAGCAGTGTTCCTACATCTGAGCAGAAAGGAGAAAGGAGGGGGTCAAGCTATTTTCCAAGGCGCCTGAAGGCCAGACGAGGAATATTGGATGGAAACTGAACAAGGAAAGATTCAACCTGGAAATAAGGGGGGGGGGGATTCTGACAGTGAGAGCAATCAACTCTCTAATGGAACAGAAGTTGTGGGAGCTTCATCACTGGAGGTTTTCAAGAAGAGACTGGACAGCCATTTGTCTGGAATGGTATAAGGGGTCTTGTTTGAGTGGGGGGGTTGGACTAGATGACCTACAAGGCCCCTTCCAACTCTGTTAAACCTATTCTCCAAAGCACCTGAAGGCAGGACAAGAAGCAAAGGATGGAAACCAACCAAAGGGGGAAGCAACCTAGAACGAAGGAGACATTTCTTAACAGTGAGAACAATTAATCAGTGGAACAACTCTGCCTTCAGAAGCTGTGGATGCTCCGTTACTGGAGGTTTTTAAGATGTTGGATAACCATTTGTCTGAATTGATATAGGGTTTCCTGCCTGAGCAGAGGGCTGGACTGGAAAACCTCCAAGGTCCCTTCCAACTCTGTTATTCTGTTAAACTTGACAATGATAATGTAATCACTCATGTTATAGTTCTGTACATTACAATACAATACAATAGCAGAGTTGGAAGGGACCTTGGAGGTCTTCTAGTCCAACCCCCTGCCTAGGCAGGAAACCCTATACTGTTTCAGACAAATGGCTATCCAACATCTTCTTAAAGACTTCCAGTGTTGGGGCATTCACTACTTCTGGAGGCAACTTCTGTTCCACTGATTAATTGTTCTCACTGTCAGGAAATTTCTCCTTAGTTCTAAGTTGCTTCTCTCCTTGATTAGTTTCCACCCATTGCTTCTTGTTCTACCCTCAGGTGCCTTGGAGAATAGTTTGACTCCCTCTTCTTTGTGGCAACCTCTGACATTGTTCCCCACATATGTACAAAGTGCTAATATTCTTTAGGGTGCAAAGAGTACTGTATCCAATTTGGCATCTGTAAAGTAATAATATGCATATAAATTTTATACCAGAGGTGATATTCAGCAGGTTCTGGAGAACCGGTAGCAGAAATTTTGGGTACTTCGGAGAACCAGTAAATATCACCTCTGACCCATCTATTCTCTGCCTCCTGAGTCCCAGCTGATCGGGAGGGAATGGGGATTTCGCAGTAACCTTCCCTTGGAGTGGGGAGGGAATGGAGATTTTGCAGTTTCCTTCCTCTGCCATGCCCACCAAGCCACACCCACAAAACCGGTAGTAAAAAAAATTGAATCCAACCATTGATTTACCCACATGTAAAAAGGAATGGAGTGGAGGGAAGGGAATTGGATAAATGGGTGAAGAAGGGAAGGGACTAGAATAGAAAAGTACAGAACATAACAGAACAATAGAGTTGGAAGCGACCTTGGAGGTCTCCTTCATAAACCTAAGGATTCCTTGGGGAAGCAAGAGCAGTTAAAACAGAACAAGAGACTCAAATTCATCATATACACCTGACTTCCAAACTTGGGGGGCAAGATCTCCATTCTAAGTACTGAATAAATAATACTTTACTTTAACAGTGAACAGCCTGTGAATCTAGACACCTTGGTCTCGATTTTATACCCAGGGGGTCCTTCTGACCACGCTGGAAAATTTCAGTTTATTTTGCTGCTATTTTGGGATAAACATTAACAAGACTGCAATGTGACTGTATTACGGCTTGCCACCCAGAGTCAACATACATGGGTTGGGGGGTCATTTAAATTTATTTAATAAATAATAACATAATTTAAAATTATATATGTATACAGTGTCTGTGTGTGTGTGTGTGTGTGTGTGTGTGTGTGTGTATCTATTAGATTTTTACAACCCCTGGTAAGCCCCAATTATGGGAGGAAGCTAACTGCTTCCATCATCTGTCAATCGGCTCGTCACAAGAGTCCATCACGACAGAAACCCAATATTTTTTACTGTTGCCTTTGTTATATTTGTGTTTTTTTATTTGTGCTGATAAATAAATAAAGGGAGACTAGTATAGATCTATTTCAAGCTATTTAGCTCTCATCAGCTAGCCATACCCTTACTGGGATTTGAACCTGGGCTATATTACATACTAGGCAGACTTCTTAGTCATTAGGCCACAGGCTCTTATCCGTTATAGGTTATGGCTAGCTGATGAGAGCTAAATAGCTTGAAATAGATCTATACTAGTCTCCCTTTATTTATTTATCAGCACAAATAAAACACACACACACACACACACACACACACACACACACACACACACACACACATATATATATATATATATATATATATATATATATATATATATATATATATATATTTGCACTTTCTCAAAAGATATGTAGGGTTTTTTATTTAAAAAAAACTTTGCATAATGTATAGTTTTTCTAAAAAATCTACAAGGCAACAATTTGGATATTAACAATTTGGGGCAAGATTTAAATTCTTGTCATTTTTTTTTGTCCTAGAATGCATTTATTACCGTTGGAGAACTCTGTTGCAAAGGTAGAGGACTGAACATTTCGTATGTGTTCATTTATTTTCACTATTTCTATGCTGGCGTTTAAGCTTTCCTAGTTTACCGTTTTAGGGATGCGGTGGCTCAGTGGCTAAGACGCTGAGCTTGCCGATCAGAAAGGTCAGCAGTTTGGCGGTTCAAATCCCTAGGGCCTCATAACGGAGTGAGCTCCCATTACTTGTCCCAGCTTATGCCAACCTAGTAGTTCGAAAGCACATAAAAAATGCAAGTAGAAAAATAGGAACCACCTTTGGTGGGACGGTAACAGCGTTCCGTGAGCCTTTGGCGTTTAGTCATGCCGGCCACATGACCACGGAGACGTCTTCGGACAGCGCTGGCTCTTTGGCTTTGAAAAGGAGATGAACACCACCCCCTAGAGTCTGGAATGACTAGCACATATGTGCGAGGGAAACCTTTACCTTTACCTTAGTTTATCATTTACAAGATTAGCAAAAGGATAACTAAACTTTAGCTACTGTGACCTTGGAACATGAAAAATTAGATTTGTTTGCAAAAATTGTTGTTTGCAAAAATTAAAAGAAAAATTGGTTTAGATGGGAAGATGTCAGGTAGTCCTTGACTTATAACCACTGTTTTAGTGTTTGAAATGATAATGTCAGCACTGAAAAAAGACTTATGACCATTTTCCACATGACCATTGAAACATCCTCATGGTTACATGATCAAAATTTGGACACTTGGCAACTGGCCGGTATTTATGACAGTTGCAGTGTCCTGGGGTCATGTGATCCCTTCTTGTGACCTTCGGACAAGCAAAGTCAATGGGGAACGTGGACTCACTTAACAACCATATACTAATTCAACAACTGCAGGGATTCACTTAAGAACTGTGGGAAGAACTGATGTAATCATTAATACTATATGATACTGGCTATGTATAGTATACATGTGATTGTATGTTATGAAAATGGAAATAAAAATATGTTTGTAAAAAAAAAAGAACTGTGGGAAGAAAGTTCATAAAATGAGGTAAAATTCATATCACAACTGTCTCACTTAGTAACAGAAATTTTGGGCTCAATTGTGGCTGTAAGTCTGCATACCACTTTAATACATGTATTCAATCACGCATTCACTACTGTATACAAGGATGTACCTTTGGGAACATCCATAGGGTTAAGGCTGCCAATCAGATCTCTCACATAAAGTCCGTCCCCTTCATCTTTACTCAGCCAATTGTTGCACGGGAAGTAAAAACGGAGGTGGGGCCTGTTCATGTCTGTCACAATCACACGGTCGAGATACCAGCTGGCATTCATTCCGGTGTTGTCATGCTCAATTCTGCAGCAAAAATGGAGAAGAGAAAAGAAGGCAGTTATTAAAATCAATATTTTGCAACCTGTTCTGACCCAGCCTTAACAGAAACAAAAAACAGACTCCTTGTCACGAAACCTCCCCTCTTTATTTACGTCTCGTGAATTAAGTGCATTCGCCCTCTGAGAAGTCCAGGCAATAATCTAAGGAGTTAACTGCAGTACAGACCTTATCAGTTCCTTGCGATAATTGCAAGGCCGTGAGCTCCCAGATGAAAGGCAACGCAATGAGCAAAATCTTCAGAAATATGAACTGTTGTCTCCTACGACAGCCACTCCCTTTTCCTTCTATTTATTCCCCAGCCAGGGAAAAGCCATTCAATGTTCATCTGTGCTTTGCTTCCTGAGTGGACTCCTTGTCATAAATTGTTCTCCTCTCCTAACTGCTCTGCGCATACACGCATCTGGCACGGGCCCCAGCTGTTCTTCCTCCTCACTCATCTCAGCCTCCAAAGGCAGCTGCCTCTCCAGTGGCTGGGAAATGTCTCTATCTCTGCGTCTGATGCTGAGCATCCTTCAGAACCTTCCCCAGACTCCAGAACTGGCCCAAGTTCCTTCCTAACCTCTTCATTGTCCGAATCTGCCACCAGCTCCGCTGGCAGCTGGTGGGCCACAATACAACCTGCTGCCCTCAGATGCATTTGAACCGCAGATCCCATAATCCCCTTTCTTCACTGGCTGGGAAAGCTGGGAATTGTAACCCCAACACAACTAGAGGGCGGGGGGGGGGTTCTCCCCCTGTTCCAACCGGTTCGGTTGGAACGGGGCCGGCGGCGTCCTCGTGCACGTGCACGTTGCACGCATGCGTACTAGCGTCTGCGCGACGCTCCAGCTGCTCCTGGACGATCGCGCAGGGACTGTGTGCGTCCTGCGCATGCGTGGAAGCGCAGAACTCGTCAAAACCGGGTAAGGACCGTGGGCGGGCAGGCGTGCCCTTCGCCGTTCCCAGAAGTTACTTACTTCCAGGTTGGGCGACCAACCGGTTCGCAGGGACCGCCGCGAACCGGTTGAAACCCACCCCTGCTAGAGGGTATCTGATTGGGGGAAGTCGTGGCACATTTCCCTTTTGTCATAGCATTTTGGCAACAGCTGCACAGACTTCCCACATACGAACTCAAGTCTCTGAAGTAACGATTTACCTCTTGAATTTAACACAACAAAGACTTTTATGCAAACTTCTCTCTACAAAGGTAATCAGCTGGTTTCATGTTTTGATGTTTTTGAAGTGACAAGTTCTGTGAACATCTATGTATTGTCAAAGAGGGAGGGAGGATTTTGGGAGAAATCTGGAATGTACACTAAAAATTTGTAGTTGAGAGTTAAAACATTTCAGTTCCTAAACTATTGGCTTTACGTAGAGAAGACTAAGAATCTGCAGAATAATATCAAGTTCCTTTTCTCAAAGCCCCAAAGTATGGCACTTAATGAATGTGGCCTAGATATGAATGTACAGAATACTTATTTTCTTTTTATGAACCCACATATTTTAAAATGTACTATGTAATTTAATATATGTATAACTTCTTGAATTTCTTATACCTTACAAAATCGACCACACATCTCCATCTTATGGGTATCATATTATTACGTGCTCTTTTCATAATGTTTCCGCTGCTATCCCTGTATTTTATGCCATACTAGTTGATAACCTGGCATTGCCTGGGTATTTATTTATAGGGGGAAAATGTCCGGACCATATGTAATTTCTAATGTTAGATTTTCCCCCTTACCAGAGGGAGCCCCTTGTAAAATATAAAATATAAAGCCATTACCGTGGCAACTCCACTGTGCTGTACAGTAGAGGCCATTTTAGGGCAGTACAGTAGAAGCCATTTTAAGGTATGTGTGTGTATGTATATATATACTCACCTAGATTTCCTTTTCGGAAGCTCAGCTGATTGGGCGGCAGAGTGGATTGCCGTACCTCAACTGTTTTCCTCGCCAGCAGTAATGCTGAAGGTGAATTTTCAGTAAATTGCGCGTGTGCTCAGCAAACCGGTTGTTAAACGGTAGGATCCCACCCCTGGTCGGGAAGATGTGACCGGCAAGAGACGGTCCATCAGATAACCTGTTCCCGGGCCATAAAGGGCTTTAAAGGTGACCATCAGCACCTTGAATTTCACCTGGAAGCAAATCGGCAGCCAATGCAGCTCCCGCAGGAGAGGCAATATATGGGCACACTGAAATCTTCACAGAACCATGCAGGTCGCTGCATTTTGCACCAACTGGAACTTTCAGATACTCTTCAAAGGCAGCCCCATGTAGAGCATAATTAGTTAAGTAGCCACCCTTTAGGCAGGGGTGGTTTCCGGCTTCTTCTACTGCTGGTTCACTCAGGGAAGTCTTTGGGCGTGCGCACACTGAACATGCATGCACAGTATTAAAAAAATTGCTTCTGCACATGCACAGAAGCAAAAAACAAGATGGCAACTCCTACGGCACCGCTGATAGAACCAGTTCAGGGGCGTGGCCAGCCAAGTTACTACCTACTCGGCCGAACCGGGCCGAACCGGTAGGAACCCACCTCTGGCTTTAGGGTACTTTAGTTTGGCCTTAATCTTCTGATAATACCTTATTTTCCGGATAGCTCCAACATTGTTGGTTTTCACTCGAAACACGTCTGTTTTGCTTCTTTCAAAGGCAGAACTGCTCCTGAAATAGATGGGTCATCATAATGAAATATAATGAAATCAGTACACTCTACCTATGGGAAAGTAAGTTAACTGTTGGAACCTCTAGATCAGGGCTCTCCAAATTTGGCAAAGTTTAAGACTTGTGGACTTCAACTCCCAGAATTCCTCAACCAGCCATTCAGATAGACTTCAACTCCCAGAATTCCTCAGCTGACAGAATTTCTCAGTCATGGCTGGCTAAGGAATTCTGGGAGTCGAAGTCCATAAGTCTTAAAGCTGCCAGAATTCCTCAGCCAGCCATTCAGATAGACTTCAACTCCCAGAATTCCTCAACCGACTCTGAATTCCTCAGTCATGGCTGGCTAAGGAATTCTGGGAGTTGAAGTCCATAAATTGCCACGTTTGGAGATTACTCTATTTAACTAAGTTTGTACATTAGTGTTTGCATGACTTCTGTAGTTCATCTTCTTCTTTTAACAACCCCATGATCTGTTGCAGAGTGAAGTCTGGGCAACTGAATGAAGCTAGCAGAGTGTTTAATGGCCAGATGCCCTTCCTGTCGACAATGCGGAGTTTTGTTCAGTGGATATATTCTCATTGTGCCCAGTAGAGAGAAATATCTGCCTCTACCTAGGCTGGAACTCACAGCCTCCTGATTATGAGACAAGAGCGCCACCTCTAGGCCACCGCACCACTCCACATGACTTCTGTAAGATGCCATATGCTAAATAAATAACATAAAAAGCTTTTGAGATTTTTAAAAAATATTTCTCGACCACAAAGAAATATTGGGTAAGTTGAATTTGTAGAATTGTAGAATTGATTTTATTTGTAGGCCGCCCTTTTCCCTGAGGGGACTCAGGGCGGCTCACAGAAACCAGGGAGAGGGGAAGTTATTCATATTTGAATACAGAAGATTCTTAAAGCAAATGTAAAAATTAAACCAGAGACATTTTTTTAGGCTTTAATGTACTAAGAATTTTTTTTAAAAAAACTGGAACCTTTCTGTTATAGGTGTTGAAAGCAGCCAAAATGTTTTGTGCACTAAAATGGAAAGATAACTTTAATTCCCACCAGGGATGAATGACTGGAAATATTGATGGAGTTTTTATTTAGCAATTTAACAGAGATGGCTAAATTAACCAATCTAATCAAAGAAAAGAACACATCCAACTTTGTTCCTTCTTGGAAACCACTTCTGGGTTTTGTGCTTGAGATGGGAAAAAATATTTTTTGGCTGATTAGATACACTTGTTGTTATGGAAATGGCTCGTACATATCCAGTATGTAAAAATAAAACTCTGAAACTGTAATGTGATTATTTTATTCTACTGGGCTAAAAATAGTCCGAAGTCAATGCTTTTCATTCTTTTTTTGCCTTTACCCTACACTTAATAGAATAGAATAGAATAGAATAGAATAGAATAGAATAGAATAGAATAGAATAACAGATTTGGAAGGGACCTTAGAGGACTTCTAGTCCAACCCTCTGCTTAGGCAGGAAACCTTCTACCATTTCAGACAAATGGTTGTCCAACTTCTTCTTAAACATTTATACATCTCTTTGCTGCCATCTAGTGGTCATATGGTTTTTTGCAACTGAGATACAATAGGTTTCCCCAAGTTTTATTTCACAAATATGCCAAAAAGCATGAAGGCTCCTTCAGCATTTCTAAACTATTTTACAATATTTTCACTTTTGAGTTGATTTGCCCAGAAATGAAAGTTTTTTGAGAGAACAATTTAAGAGCTGTACCTCTTGCAGAGATACAGGAAGTCAACCATACAACCATTTGTTTAGTGAGCATTCAAAATTACAACAGCAGTGAAAAAAGTGACTTATGACCATTTTTCACACTTACAACCGCTGAAGCTATTTTCCAAGGCACCCGAAGGCTAGACAAGGAATAATGGATGGAAACTGAACAAGGAGAGATTCAACCTAGAAATAAGGAGACATTTTCTGACAGTGAGAACAATCAACCCATGGAACAGAAGTGTGTTGGGATGAACCATCCCCAAGGTCACGCCATCAAAATCTGAATGCTGGGCAACTGTTTCATATTTACGATGGCTGCAATGTCCTGGGGAGGTGGGGGGTTCACGTGATCCTGTTTTGCAACCTTTTGACAAGCCAAGTCAATGTGGACGCTGGATTCGCTTAACAACTGTGTTACTAACATAATAACTGCAGTGATTCACTTAATATCTGTGGCAAGAATGTTAATAAAATAGGGCAAATTTTACTTAACAACTGTCTCACATCGCAACAGAAGTATTGAGATCAATTGTGATCGTAAGTCGGAGACAGGAGCTGAAGTTGCAACGACACGACGTGCGATCTTGGAGCTCCGAGATCGCAGTTGATACTGTTGCCGCTGGACAGTCCTTTGGGACCTAAACCGTCCCGAAGAGACGGTGACAGGAAAGAGTATGTCTTGCTGATCTCAGGGACACTGCAAAGTCCATGATTGATCCAAGAGAATCTCTTCTTGCTGGTGACAGAAGTGAAGCCAAAAGCTGCTGAAGTTGGGACAGCTCCGGAATGGGAGGAAAGTGGAAAGAGAAAGTGTGTCCATCTGGTGAGGAAATCTTATTGTTATAAAAGAGACTGCCCCCAAAAAAATTAAAGCTAAATTAAATTTGAAAACAGAAGAAAATAAGCGGTGAAATTAAGCTACATTGGACAGTGTGTTATCTTTTTTAAAATTTTCTTTTATAGATTGAATTTTTGCAAATATTACCTATTTTTTAAAGTGAATGGATTAGTTTTTCTTCTACTACTTCTTTTTTTACCTACGGATTAAAATCTTTCTCTTTATTTTTATAATACTGGTTTGGATGGGTTTTTTTCCCCCTATTTTGTTTAACTTAAGAATTTTGTTTCTTTTAAGCCTGGAATATAAAGAAGATATAAAAGGAATACAAAGAGGATTTTAATATCAGAGGAAACGGAAGTAACACTGCTACTTGGAGGCTGGAGGCTTGAGTCCTGGAAACATTGCCCTTTCTTTTTTCGCTTTGATCATTTTGACTTTGCACTTCAAGGTTCTTCAGCTTGTTTATAGACAGTGATAAGGAGAAAAGCATGGGTTGTTTATACAGGTGCTCTTTGGGAGCTTCATTGGCAGCTGGAGAAAAGTGAAAACAAAACTTTGTTTTGAAAGATTATAAATGAACTTGCATTAAATCTAATAAAAAGTTTTGAATGCTAGAATGGCAGTGTTTATCAGTTGGAAGAATGGCACATAAAAAAGAAACCTTAACATTGCAAAAGATTATGTTTGAAATTCAAAAATTATTAGAAGTAACAGAGAAAATTGAGAAGAGATTGGAAAACATAGATCATAAAACAGTAAAATTTGATGGAAAAATTGAAGATGTTCATCAAATGGAAAAAGTGGAGGTTAGAGTCCTAAAAACTGAAGGGAAAAATGAACAAAGAGACAAGATAATTGTTGATACCAACAATGAACTGAGCGTGGTTGGAAATGGAAAAAGTGGAATATGGAAAGGGGAGGTAGATGGACAGGAGCTCTACCCCAGATTTCAAGGTATAGAAGAAGCAAAAAGAGAAGAATTGTTGGAACTAAGGAGAGATATTTTGTTAAAAGCACTATTGATAACCAAAGATAAGCTGATTAAAGAAGCAGATGGAGGGTTTTGAGATTATATAAGATATGCAACAAGCAACAAGTTGTGAAGAGAAGTCCATACAAATCTTATTAAGGAAACAACCAGAAGACTAATCCTACAAATGGTAAAAGACATAAGACTGCACTACTACTGGAAAGACACAGGTTGGTATATGAAAGCTTATAATAAAAATTAGTCAAATTTAGTTAAATTTAGAGCATTATGTAAAAAAATAAAGTGATAATGGATATAGTTAGATAAATAATTGATAATGATAACAATGTGTTCTGACCCTCCCTTCTCCGTCCAGGAATGAAAGCCAAAAGCCACATAACTAAACAGGTTTCTTTTAATCAGTCCAAGCTCTTGTTGGCTGCAAGCCCAAATAAACAAAGATAACTCTGGCAAAAGTCCTATAACTCACAAAACACTGCAAGCCACTTATCCAAGTTAGCTTCTCTCGATGTGTAAACACGAACAAGAACAATCACTAGAACAGGAACGGAACGGAACGTTGACTTCTGCAACCAGGGTGTGGCACCAGCAGTCTCTTTATACTCAGGAGAGGATCCCAATGAGCAACAGCTGCTCGCAATCATCTCCTGTAAGTACTCAGTTGTTCCTTCCGTCGAGCAACCCTTCGACGGGGTGTATCCTGCAACAACTCCCAAGTGTTTCCCTGAACACTCCCTCTGAGCCAATGCTCTGCCGCCACCTGGTGGCCAACGACTCGTGCGGGGCCACAACAACAATGTATACATATGTATTGGTTTGATAAGAGGAAATTTGATATAAATTGCAAATGGTGACTACGAAAGGAAGTTTAGAAATTCTGCTATGTATGAAAGCTTATAATAAAAAAATAAGTCAAATTTAGTTAAAAATAATGTATATATATGTACTGGTTTGATAAAAGGAAATTGGATATAAATTGTAAACACTGATTAAGAAAGGAGGTCTAGAAACTTTGTTATTAAATATAATCATTTTTTATTTATTTAGAACATGTCATAAAGATGTAATGTTACCGGATGATAATGGAAAGAGCTAACGGAATGCCATTATGTGGTTTTTCTTTAAATTTTGGAATGTTTTATATAAAAGGACGTAAAAACAATTATAGTCAAATGAAGATTGAGGTATGATGATGGTTATATATATATATATATATATATATATATATATATATATATATATATATACACTTAAAGTCACAACCCCTGGTATGCCCAAGTGTGGGAGGAAGGTCACACTTCCACTCTCTGTCATTAGGCTCGTCACAAGAGTCCATCCAGACAGAAACCCAATATTTTTACTGTTGCCTTTGTTATATTTGAAATATATATAATATATATATTATCAGCACAAATAAAAACACAAATATATATATATATATATATATATATATATATATATGATTTAAAATATGTAACTTGATATGAATTGTAGGTGATGATTGTGGAAGGGATGCATAAAAGTTTTTTGTAACCAATTGACACACTTTCTACAATTCGTAATGGAAGATGGTTTTGTGGTGTTTTTTGTGTTTTGTTTCTCTGTGTTTATTCAAAAATAAAAAAAATTCTTATATATATTTTAAAAATGTGGTCATGTCAAGGACTACCTATATAGAAAGAAAAAAAGAAGATGTGGAGTTACAGTATAATGTCTGGAATGTTCCATGGTGTAGCAGCTACATCCAACATTTTTCATGCTGTGAAAAACATTTCATAATTTTTTGTTATTTTTTGGATTTATGCAGGTAGGACCACAACTCAGCCCAAAATTTCTGCTACTAAGTGAAACATTTGTAAAGGGAGTTCTGCCCCATTTTACGACTTTTCTTGCCACTGTCGTTAAGTGAATCGCTATAGTTGTTAAGTTAGCAACACGGTTGTTAAGCGAATCCTGCTTCCCCATTGACTTTGCTCGTAAGAAAGTCGCAAAAGCGGATTACATGAACCCAGGACACTGCAACCGTCATAAATATGATCCAGTTGCCAAGTATTTAAATGTGGATCAGGTGACCATGGGGATGGCTGCAATGGTCTCTAGTGTGAAAAATGGTCATTGGTCACTTTTTTCAGTGCCGTTGTAACTTTGAACCGTCACTAAATGAATTGTCGTAAGTCGAGGAGTACTCATGTTTCCCCATTAAGAAAGCCCTTTGGTGCTTTCTGGATAGTTTGCATTTTACTCTCATCCCTCTAGCTGGCATAATAAACGGTGAGGCTCAGTGGGAAACAGATGTGCCTAGCACATCTGGAGGGAAACAGATTTCCGGAACATGAGATAATGGAAACATTCACTCCTTCACACAAGTCATTTGTCAGCGGAGTTCACCATATGTGCTTGTGATAACTACCTTGGCATTCCCCACCCTACAAATGTTCACATTTCTGAAAAGGTACATATTTAAAGGGGGGGGGGGAACCCATTGTTTTTAATTAAACAATTTTAACAGGGTAACCTTTTGTGTGTTGCAAAAGGTTACTCTTTTGTCTTGTCCAGGAGTCAGCAATCTTAAACACTCACTAACCAGACCCCCCCCCCCCACAATTCTGGAGGTAACCCAAAGTCTGGTTCCCCCAACATAGAGTCTCCTTCTAACATGGCGTATTTTTTCCTCTACTTGTCTGTTCTGACCTAAGTTTCCCTTTTATTCATTTGCTGTGACTTCTGCTCATTCACATCCAGCACAGTCTTTCGAGGGAGGATTTAAAGTCACAGACCTTATCTGGGCTGGAGAGCTGCCAAGCCAATATCTGCAAAACCTGGCAAGGCGTCTCGGAAAGTCACCAACCAATTAAGCGAACTAATTGTCTCCTGCAAACTCCACTCCCCTTTTGCTCCTCTTTTATTTCCTCTGGGAGGGGCCATTCATCGTCCACCTGTGGCCTTACTCCCAAGTCGACCCCTGTTCTTTAGCTGTTGCTTTGTCTGGCAACTCTGCGCGTGCGCACACTGGGAACAGGCTCCAGCTGTTTGTCTGCCTCACTGATGTCTGACTCTGAAGTCAGCTGATAACTGGCATATGGCCCTGGCCCCCACTCTGCCTCTGACACAGAGCCCTGATCAGAGCTTTCCCCAGGCTCCAGGACTGGCCCATGTTCCTCTCCAACCTCCTCACTGTCCGAATCTGCTGTCAGCTGCCCTGGTGGGCCACAACACTGTCCTAACCAAAAGCCCTATCAATTGTGGAGCCCACCGCTGACAGGGAGCCACAGGAAGAGCCACATGTGGCTCCAGAGCCACAGGTTGCTGATCTCTGGTCTTATCTTTATTGTCCAAATCCTTTCAGCACCTGGGACTTTTTCTTAAAAAATAAAAATCATGAGTAGCTGAAGACTCTTGTATTTTATTTGAAAATGCCTACGTGTCCCAAACAGATTTAAATGGGACACTAGCACATTCTAATGCAAACTGTCCCTGTACAATTTGTGCTTGACTTACGATAATTCATTTAGTGACCATTTGAAATTACCAGATTGAAAAAATCGATTTACGGCCATTTTTCACACTTACAATGTATGGTCATATGATTGAAATTCAGAACGCTTGGCAACTGGCATGTATTGATGACGGTTGCTGTATTCCGGGGTCATGTGATCCCCCTTCACGACCTTCTGATAAGCGGAGTCAATAGGGAAATCAGATTCACTTAACAACCAGAATAACAGAGTTAGGAAGGGACCTTGGAGGTCCTCTAGTTCATCCCCCTGTTTAGCCAGGAGACCACACGCTACCATTTCAGACAAATGGTTGTCCAATCTCTTCTTAAAAACCTCCAGTATTGAAGCATTCACAACTTCTGGAGGCAAGTTGTTCCACTGATTAATTGTTCTCACTGTCAGGAAATTTCTCCTTAGTTCTAGGTTGCTTCTCTCCTTGATTAGTTTCCACCCATTGCTTCTTGTTCTACCTCCAGGTTTCTTGGAGAATAGCTTGACTCCCTCTTCTTTGTGGCAACCCCTGAGATATTGGAAGGCAGCTATCATGTCTCCCCTAGTCCTTCTTTTCATTAAACTAGACACACCCAGTTCCTGCAACCGTTCTTCGTATGTTTTAGTCTCCAGTCCCCTAATCACCTTTGTTGTTCTTCTCTGCTCTCTTTCTAGAGTCTCTGCATCTTTTTTTATAATGGTCTACAGAATTTGTGTATTTTGGCAATACTCACTTGCTGGTCAGATGGACTTTTGGTGTGATGCCAAATTCACCGAAGAGTGTAACAAAGACATTGGCATCAGTCCCTGCTCCTCTGATGTCTCCAGTCACTGTCACCACTTCATATACTGGCAAAGGAAAAAGGTAGAAAGGTAATCAAAACAAAAAAGTCAGAACAGAGGAGCCATACAGATTTATAGCTGATCCTAAAATCAGGGTGGAAAAAACCAGAATTTTGTTCTGAGTGAATGAGGGATCTGAAAGTTCTTTTCTATTTCAGCACACCTGATTGACTCACCTGAGCTCTGCCAATGATGTCTTCAATGATTCAGACAGTTTGGAAGATAAGCACAGAAAGGCTACAAAGAATTGCATAGACTAAAACAGCAAGATTTCTAAAGAGAATTGGAGAAGCTGGGACTGTTTAATTGAAGGGAAAGGCATGAAATGGAATGGCAGAACAGGGGAGGGGATAAAAGAATGAAGAAGGGAAGGGAAAGGAAGAGAAGGAGATAAATGAATGAAGAAGGGAAGGGAATAAATGAATGAAGAAGGGAAGGGAAGAAGATAAATGAATGAAGAAAAGAAAGGGGATAAATCAATGAAGAAGGGAAGGGAAGAGAAAGGGGATAAGTGAATGAAGTAGGGAAGGGAAAAGGATAAATCCATGAAGAAGGGAAGGGAATAAATAAATTATGGGGAAGAGGAAGGGAAGGGAAGAGAAAGGAAGGGAAGGGGATAAATGAATGAAGAAGGGAAGGGGATAAATCAATGAAGAAGAGAAGAGAAAAGGGATAAGTGAATGAAGTAGGGAAGGGAAAAGGATAAATCCATGAAGAAGGGAAGGGAAGGGGATAAATAAATGATGGGGAAGAGGAAGGGAAGTGAAGGAGATAAATGAATGAAGAAGGGAAGGGGATAAATCAATGAAGAAGGGAAGAGAAAGGGGATAAGTGAATGAAGTAGGGAAGGGAAAAGGATAAATCCATGAAGAAGGGAAGGGGATAAATAAACGATGGGGAAGAGGAAGGGAAGAGAAGAGAAAGGAAGGGAAGGGAAGGAGATGAATGAAGAAGGGAAGGGGATAAATCAATGAAGAAGGGAAGAGAAAGGGGATAAGTGAATGAAGTAGGGAAGGGAAAAGGATAAATCCATGAAGAAGGGAAGGGGATAAATAAATGATGGGGAAGAGGAAGGGAAGGGAAGAGAAAGGAAGGGAAGGGAAGGGGATAAATCAATGAAGAAGGGACGAGAAAGAGGATAAGTGAATGAAGTAGGGAAGGGAAAAGGATAAA
The DNA here is from genome assembly GCF_009769535.1 of Thamnophis elegans. Taxonomy (NCBI): domain Eukaryota; kingdom Metazoa; phylum Chordata; class Lepidosauria; order Squamata; family Natricidae; genus Thamnophis; species Thamnophis elegans. The sequence continues at coordinate 141,453,383 of NC_045543.1, read as the reverse complement.
TCCATGAAGAAGGGAAGGGAAGGGGATAAATAAATGATGGGGAAGAGGAAGGCAAGGGAAGGAGATAAATGAATGAAGAAGGGAAGGGGATAAATCAATGAAGAAGGGAAGAGAAAGGGGATAAGTGAATGAAGTAGGGAAGGGAAAAGGATAAATCCATGAAGAAGGGAAGGGGATAAATAAACGATGGGGAAGAGGAAGGGAAGAGAAGAGAAAGGAAGGGAAGGGAAGGAGATAAATCAATGAAGAAGGGAAAGGGAAAAGTGAAGGGGAAGGGGAAGGGGAAGGAGAAGGGAAAGGGAAAAGGGAAGGGCAGTTGTTAACTGAGTTTTGCCCCAAACAGTCATGTCACTTTTTTCAGTGCTAATTTTGAATGATTCCTAAACAAAATGTTATAAGTCAACAACTGCCTGCACTGCACCTATATTCAAGTTCTGCGTCCATTTAGTCCTATAGTCCTCGGAGTCACCCTTCAGTAATCATCACACCTAACAACTGGTCAACAGCATAGATGGTCATCAACTTCAAACAGTTCATTTAATGACCTTCAAAATTCAGATGCTTAGCAACTGTCTCATATTTATGACGGTGGCAGTGTCCAGGCTGGGATCACATGATCCCCTTTTGCTGACAAGCAAAGTCAATGGGGAAGCCAGCTTCACTTAACAACCACGTTACTGACTTAATAACTGCAGTGATGCACTTAGCAATTGTGGCAAGGAAGGTCATAAAATGGAGCAAAACTCACTCAACAATTATCTCGCTTAGGAACAGAAATTGTGGACTCATTTGTGGTCACAAGTCAAGGATATAAGACATGTGATATCAATATTATCTCTTCTTTTTGTAATAGCAGTGCTGCTTCTGTGAAGACACGGGAAACCAATTAAATATACAGGGGCACTATATAGTAAGAGACTCAATTATTATTATTTTTATCTTTGTCCTGTTATCAATAAGGTCTTATAGTCCAAACAAATTATTACATCCCCATTGAGCAAATTTCCTAGAGCCTTCATTCTAATAGAAATATTTAGAGTAGAGTAGAGTAGAGTAGAGTAGAGTAGAGTAGAGTAGAGTAGAATAGAATAGAATAGAATAGAATAGAATAACAGAGTTGAAGGAACCTTGGAGGTCTTCTAGTCCAACCCCCTGCTTAGGCAGGAAACCCTACACCACTTCAGACAAATGGTTGTCCAACATGTTCTTAAAAACGTCTAGTGTTGGAGCATTCACAACTTCTGGAGGCACAGTTTTTCCACTGATTAATTGTTCTCACTGTCAGGAAATTTCTCCTTAGTTCTAAGTTGCTTCTCTCCTTGATTAGTTTCCACCCATTGCTTCTTGTTCTACCCTCAGGTGCCTTGGAAAATAGTTTGACTCCCTCTTCTTTGTGGCAGCCCCTGAGATATTGGAAGACTGCGATCATGTCTCCCCTCATCCTTCTTTTCATTAAACTAGACATATCCAGTTCCTGCAACCGTTCTTCATATGTTTTAGCCTCCAGTCCCCTCATCCTCTTTGTTGCTCTTCTCTGCACTCTTTCTAGAGTTTCCACATCTTTTCTACGTCGTGGCGACCAAAACTGGATGCAGTATTCCAAGTGTGGCCTTACCAAAGCATTATAAAGTGGTATTAACACTTTCCATGATCTTGATTTACTCCCTCTGTTTACTAATTTATGAATAAAGCAAGTAGGGAAAAGTCTAGAATTACTCTTTTCCTGTGTTTATTCCAAATATTCAGTCGGTTACTTAAGCATACAAGATAACTTGTGGATTGTTTATATGTATCGCCCCCCCCCCTCCCCTTGTATCTCTACAACCTCTCTGCTCCTCCCATGGAAGTAATATTATATGTTCATTTATTTATTCATGGTTAATTGAACCATACATTATTCAATTAACCTAAATTCCTGGTTTTACAGAGGAGAATAAGCCATAAACTAACCATATGGAGCGGTTCAGCAACACGCTGGGCTAAAACGTTAGAAAGTTCATAATTCAGTGCCTGTGTTATGCAAATACAGTCATTACCATGAATGAAAGTGCCTAACATCCGAAGGTGATAATAATTCTTTTAGCACTTAAGAACAACATGTTATTAGCTTTAATGGAGTAGACCCCGGTTTACTACTATTACTACTGGTTAGTTTTTATATATACTGTAAGGTAAAAGTAAAAGCGTTATTTAACTGAGCCTGACTCGTGGCAACTACACAGATCTACTGTAACATTTGTGCGGTTGCCACGAGATCATGGCATCCGGCCAGGGGTGGGTTCCTGCCAGTTCTAATCTCTTCTATAGAAGAGGTTCCACAAATCTCCAGTGCCATTTAGAACCGGTTCCAGCTCCTTCCCCCCGCCCATCCGCACATCATCAAGATGAAGAGTGAGAGGAGGAATTCTGGGAGTTGAAGTCCACAAGTCTTAAAGCTGTCAAGTTTGAACACCCCTGGGTTTTTTTTCTCTAAAAGGTTAGGGGAGCAAGGGTCTTGTAACTTGACAGCTTTAAGACTTGTGTGCTTCAAAGGCCAGAGTTCCTGAGCCAACATTTTGGTTGCTAAGCAAGAGCGTTGTTAAGTGAGTTTCACCACATTTTACAAGTTGGCCATGCCCACCCAGTCACATGGCTGGCAAGCCACTCCCACTCTGTCACATGGCCAGCAAGCCACTCCCACAAAGCAGGCACACCTACAGAAGAGGTTCTAAAAAATTTTGAAACCCACCCCTGCATCCGGCCCTCTCAATCCTGGTAAATAGATGGGGAAGAAATGGAAGTAGTGACATATTTTATTTTCCTGTGCTCCAAAATCAGCGCAGATGGGGATTGCAGCCAAGAAATTAAAAGAGGTTTGCTCCTGGGGAGGAAAGCGATGGCAAATCTAGACAGCCTACTAAAAAGCAGAGGCATCATCAACAAAAGTGCCTATAGTCAAGGCTACGGTTTCCCCAGTTGCAATGGATGGCTGTGAAAGTTGGACCATAAGAAAGGCTGAGTGCCAAAGAATGGAGGCCTTTGAACTCTGGTGCTGGAGAAGACTCCTGCGAGTCCCTTGGACTGCAAGGCGATCCAACCGGTCAGTCCTAGAGGAGATCAATCCTGACTGCTCTTTAGAAGGCCAGATCCTGAAGAGGAAACTCAAAGACTTTGGCCACCTAATGAGAAGGAAGGACTCCCTGGAGAAGAACCTAATGCTGGGAACGATGGAGAGCAAAAGAAGAAGGGGACAGCAGAGAAGGAGGTGGCTGGCTGGAGTCACTGAAAGAGTAGGGGTGAGCTTAAACAGACTCCAGAGGATAGTAGAGGACAGGAAGGCCTGGAGGAACATTGTCCATGGGGCCGCGATGGGTCGGACACGGCGTTGCAACTAACAACAACTGTAACCATATATTTATCTTGACAAAAGTACATAAGTGATTTATCTCTGCCTTCCTGCAGAATATTTTTATTCCAACTTCAAGTCTTAAATAGAGGTAATCCTAGACTCACAACAATTTATTTAGTGACTGTTCAAAGTTACAGCAGCACTAAAATAAGTGATCTATGACCATTTTTCACACATACAGCCATTGCAGCATTCCCGAAAAATAGGGCATAATTCACTTAACAACTGTCTTGTTCAGCAAAGGAAGTGTTGGTCTCAATTGTGGTTATAAGCTGAGGACTATCTGTACTGATGCAGAGAGAGAAGAGTGGAAATTGAGCTTTAAATGAATTTATTTATTTGACTGATTCATTGGTGTGACTCTCTGTGGTGTTCAGAAATAAAATATCCATTCACAACCAACCTGTATGAAGAATAAAATCAACCACTGTAGAACCACCAAAGAAATAAAATGATATAATAATATTTCAGTGGCAGAATAATTTGCCCCTCAAGTTTCTCAGAGTCTCTAAAATTTGTTTTTTTTCTTAATTCCACCATTCATGGGTCTCACAAAATTGTTTACCCAACAATCCAGCAGCTGCCAATCTCAATATCTCTTCTTTCTCCTATTTCCATCCGTTTTCCTTAGTATCTGTTACCGACTGAAACAGGTGCCCACTAGAGTTTGTTAAAAAGAGATTGGACAGCATTTGTCTGAAATGGTATAAGGTCTCCTACTTGAGCAAGGGGTTGGACTAGAAGACCTCCAAGTTCCCTTCCAACTCTGTTATTCTGTTCTGTTCCATCTGTCATTCTGCTAATACTGAGACTCCACATTTGCCAAAGAAGAGAAGTTGCCTTTTTCATCTTAAGCAACTCTCAAAACTCTCCTAGTTTTTTTTTTCCTAAATGCTTTCTTTCAATTCCACCTTTCCTCCAAACATTTCAGAAAAGCATCCTGAGGTACGTCCAACCTCAATTTTTCTTCGATCCACAACGCAACCTGATGAAGTTGATCAAGGTAGAGAAACCAGGAATGGCCAAAAGCAGGGATCTCCAAACTTGGCAACTTTTAAGAGGGGTGGACTTCCACTTCCAGAATTCCTCAGCCAGCGTGAAAGTCCACCAGTCTTAAAATTGCCAAACTTGGAGACCCCCCTAATCCAGTGGTGACTAGCTTTTTTGCTGTCGCTTGCCAAAAGCGAGGTGAGCCGAGGTAGCGCAGTGGGTAGAGTGCAGTACTGCAGGCCACTTCAGCTGACTGCTATCTGCAGTTCGGCGGTTCAAATCTCACCGGCTCAGGGTTGACTCAGCCTTCCATCCTTCCGAGGTGGGTAAAATGAGGACCCGGATTGTTGTTTGGGGCGATATGCTGACTCTGTAAACCGCTTAGAGAGGGCTGAAAGCCCTATGAAGTGGTATATAAGTCTAACTGCTATTGCTATTGCTATTGCTAAAAAGCGCATGCTCGTGCGAGCCCACACCCATAATGCAATGCATGCATGACACCCCCGGTTTGCTTGCCTCCCCTTTGCGCATGCATACGTGACAACCCCCGTACTTCCCCCCACCTCCGTGTGTGCTTACTTGAAGCCTCCTGCGACCAAAAATGGGGGCCACGGGGGGGGGCACACTCCCACCGTGGCCCATTTTGGGCCTCATAGGCCTCCCTAAAGTCTCCTGGAAGCAAAAATGGGTCGTGGGGGGAGGGAAGTGATGCAACCCCCCCCACGCTTCCTCGACCCCACGCATGCACGCATGACCCCTGCCCCTGCTGTGCATGCGCGCGTCTCCCACATGCGCTCCGCTCCCCGCACATAACCCCAAAATAAGTGGCCAAAAACCGCATGCGTGGTGGAGCTAAGCTGGGGCGACAGCTCGCATGCCTGCAGAGAGTGTTCAGGTGGCATGCGTGCCATAGCCTCGCCATCACGCTCCTAATCTAAAGCCAGAAAGTTAATTTTAGAACCAAAGAGGATTAATCAGAAGTCTTCCCTTAAGAGCCAGCTGCACATCAACTCAGCCTTCTGCTGTCTGAAGGACATATTCATTAAACCAGGCATCAATCTGTTCTTCACCCCTGACCCTCTTTAAATAATCTTAATGGACCCCCCCAAGATTTAAATCATAACATTTTTTAAACTCAAGATTAAAACCATAACATTTTTTCAAGCTTTCACAGAGCCCCTAGGATGATATCACGGCCCTCCAGGGGATCTGCAAACCACAGGTTGAAAGCCACCGCATTAAATCATAAGAAGCAAGAGCTTCTTATGATATAGATATAGTTAAATAAATAATTGATAATGATAATAATGTATACAGTGTGTAGTGTTATGATAAGTAAAAACTGGATATGAATATTGAATGGCACCCATGAAAGGAAGATTAGAAACCCTTTTGGATTATATATAAAGGTTAATCATCATCATCATCATCATCATCATCATCATCATCAATCAATCAATCAATCAATCAATCATAGACATCGCAATACCAGGTGATAGCAGGGTCGCCGAGAAGGAACATGAAAAAAATCGCAAAATACCAGGACTTAAAAATCGAAATTCAACGACTATGGCACAAACCAGCAGTGGTAATTCCAGTGGTAATTGGCACACTGGGTGCTATTCCAAAAGCACTGGAATTACATTTAAAACAGTTAAAAAATTGACAATATCACCATCAGTCAAATGCAAAAAGCCGCACTGCTTGGATCTGCACGCATATTACGAAAATACGTTATGACGTCCTAGGCCCCTGGGTGGGGCCCGACTAGTAACCAATGCCAAATCCGGCGAAACAACTGGCCGCTGTGATACAATTGTATTATAATAATAAAGTTATATTCAGTTAAGTTTTGATTACTAGGGGGGAAATGATATGATGCAGGATATAGTCAAATAAAGGAGGGATAATGATAATAACGTGTGTGTGTATGAATGTATGTATGTATGTATGTATGTATGTATGTATGTATGTATATATGTATATATGTATATATGTATGTATGTGTTACAATATAAGGAAATGAAATGTAAATTGTAAACAGTGATTTGGAAAGAAGGATAGAAAACTTTGTAATTAAATATTATGGATGTTTAGCTAGAATAGGACATAAGGATTTAGTGTCATTGGAGAATTTTAGAAATAGTAAATGGAATGCCAGTATGTGGTTATGTATTAAATCTTGGTATATTTTATGATGAAGGACGTTTAAGCAACTATAGTCAAATGAAAATGGTGGTATGATGATGGTAACGTATAAATATCTGAGTTAAAATATGTGAGTTAATGCGAATTAGGCTTGATGACTATGGAAGAGATGCAAGAAAGTCTTTTGTAACCAACTGATACACTTTCTACAGTATGTAAAAAAGGAAGATTTTATGTGTTGTGTTTGTTTTGAAAATAAAAAAAAAACTTTAATAATAAAAAAAGAAGCAATAGCTCAAAAAAGAACATTTTAATAAATTTCTCCGTCTCACCTTTTTTCTTGTTGTATTCATCTTCAGTTTCATGAGAAGATTCCGAGCAATAATTGAGAAGCTCCTGCTTGTACATCTCTGCGAAGTTCTCGTCATCCTTCCTCTTCTTCTTCTTCTTCTTGTCTTTACTCTTCCCTTTCTTCTTTTTCTTCTTCTTTTTCTTCTTCCTCTTGTGGCCATAATCATCGTCCTCCTCGTCTTCACTGCTGTCACTGCATTCTTTCTTTCTTTTCTTCTTCTTCTTCTTCTTCTTTTTCTCCTTCCTCTCCTCACTACTGTCTTCTGATGAGTCTTCACTTCTCACCTCTGCCGAGTCCCTTTTTCTCACGTTCTTCTTTCTCTTGCAGCCCTTGTCCAAATCCTCCTCCTCTTCCTCTGAAGACGAACTCATTCTTGTCATCCACTATTCATCTAATCTTCTTCTTCTCTTCCATGCCGTTACTTGCTTCTCCCGAGTAGACTTTCTTTTTCTCTTTTCAGTTTGTTAGATTTTGATTCTTCCTCTTTAAATACCTTCCACCCCTCTGCTGTTTCTTGAACTTTCTTATATGGCATCTAACTCTTCCTTCTGCCTCGGCTCTCCCAAGCCCATAAAATTGTTGGCTTCTTAAAAGTGTCTGCCTTCTTCGTTAACTTTACACCGTCCGTCTTCCAGTGGTTTCATCAGAATGCCTTTTTCGTTCACATCTTCTGTTTCCTCTTTGACTTGTGTTGCTATTCAGTCCCATTACTTATTCATGGGACTTAGCTGTGGAGGGCTTCCTTCCTCTGTCTGAGTGCGAGTGTGCATGCAAGCACATATTTTGTAGGTTATAGAGGGGGGGGGGTCAAGCTATTCTTCAAAGTAGCTGAGGGTAAGACAAGAAGCAATGGGTGGGAACTCATCAAGGAGAGAAATAACCTAGAACTAAGGAGAAACTTCCTGGCAATTAGAACAATTAACCAGTGGAACAACTGGCCTCCAGAAGTTGTGGGTGTTCCATCACTGGAAGCTTTTAAAGCAGAGATTAGACAACCATTTGTCTTAAATGGTAGTGTACAGGTGTCAAACCTGAGACCTGGGTGGGGGGGATCCGGCCTGCGGGGTACTTAGATCTGGCCCGTAGGGTTGCCCTGGGAGTAGTGAAGGACCGGCCAGTGGTGCCTCTGGCAGCGAGAACAGAGCTTGCAAGGGCTGGGGGGGGGAGGGGGGCTTCCGAGATGTGTTTTCGCTGGCAGAGGGTTTCAAGAGGCAGTTGCAGGGAAAAACGGAGCTCGGGAGCCTGTTTTCTCAGGCAGAGAACTCAGACCACCACGGGCACCCCTGACATGAGTGATGTTTAGCTGGCCAGGCCCCCCCCTCACCCTCCCAACATCAAGCACAACCCTGATGTGGCCCTCAATGAAATCGAGTTTGAAATCCCTGGTATAGGGTTTCCTGCCTGAGCAGGGGATTGGACTAGAATGCCTCCAAGGTCCTTTCCAACTCTGTTATTCTATTCTATTCTATTCTATTCCATTCCTTTATTCTATTCCATTCCATTCCATGTTTTCTATTCTATTCTATTCCATTCCATTCCTTTTTTCTATTCTATTCTATTCCATTCCTTTGCTTTCCTTTCCTTTTTTTCTATTCTATTCTATTCCTTTTTTTCTATTCTATTCTATTCTATTCCATTCCTTTTTTCTATTCTATTCTATTCCATTCCTTTTTTCTATTCTATTCTATTCCTTTTTTCTTTTCTATTCTATTCCTTTTTTCTATTCTATTCTATTCTATTCCTTTTTTCTATTCTATTCTATTCCATTCCTTTTTTCTATTCTATTCTATTCCTTTTTTTCTATTCTATTCTATTCCATTCCATTCCTTTTTTCTATTCTATTCTATTCCATTCCATTCCTTTTTTCTATTCTATTCTATTCCATTCCATTCCTTTTTTCTATTCTATTCTATTCCATTCCATTCCTTTTTTCTATTCTATTCTATTCCTTTTTCTATTCTATTCTATTCCTTTTTTCTATTCTATTCTATTCCATTCCATTCCTTTCCTTTCCTTTTTTTATTCTATTCTTTCCATTCCATTCCTTTTTTCTATTCTGTCCTGTTTTGTTCCATTCCATTCCATTCCTTTTTTCTTTTCTATTCTATTCCATTCTATTCCTGTTTTCTATTCTATTCTATTCCATTCTATTCCATTTCTTTTTCTATTCTATTCAGATTAAATCCAGTAATTTTTCTATTCAGTCTCTTCAGACCTGCCTTTGAACAGAAGTTAGATGAGAACATATAGTCTAGTGCACTATATCCTTGGCACAGCAAGGAGAAAATCTTTTGCTATTTTTGGTCAAGGTATCAACTACAGCTTTAGGAGGAAACAGACCTGCTGTTTCTTAAATCAGATAGCCAGGTACAGAAAGACAAATGAAAAAAGAACGACAGACAGACAGCTAATACTTGTCTGTTAGTTTTACAACATAAAGGGGGGGGGGAATCTGGCCCTCTCTCTGCCACAAGTTTATTTAGTCTAATGCAGTACACAGGTAGCCCTCGATTTATAACAATTCATTTAGTGACTATTCATAGTTACGATGACAGTGAAAAAAATTGACTTATGCCCGCTTTTCACACTTAATAACCATTGCAACATTCTCGCGGTCCCCTGATCAAAATTTGGATGCTTGGCTACTGATTCATGTTCCTGACCGTTGCAATGCCCCAGGGGTCATGTTATCCCCTTTTGTGACCTTCTGACAAAGTCAAGCCAATGGGGAAGCCAGATTCACTTAACAACCGTGGAACAACTGCAGTGATTCACTCAACAACTGTGGCAAGGAAGGATGTAAAATGGGGTAAAATTCAATTAACAAATGTTCATTGGGCTCAATTGGGGTTGTACGTCGAGAGCCCCCTGTATTCAAACAGGGCTTAGAGCAGAGATGTCAAACTCAAGGCCCGGGGGGGGGGCGGATCCGGCCCGCGTGGTTCTTAGATCCGGGCTGCCGGGCCACCCTGAAAACTGAAGGACCAACCTGCAGTGCCTCTGCCAGAGAAGACTCAGTTAGGGAGTGCCACATGAGCTCCATTTTCACTGGCAAAGGGTTGCAAATGGTTTTCGCTGGCAGAGCGCTTGGATCACCACAGATACCCCCCCTCCAGTGGTGGGTTATGACCGATACGCCCCAGTACAGGCGTACCGGTGCCTGTCGGGAGCACTAGGTACCGGTACGGTACTCCTGAGGGCCCACCTGCCTACCCACGCTCCTTACCGGTATTTGAGGTTTGGGGGGCTTCCGCGCACGGAGCGTACGGCGCCTGTGCAACGCTCCGCCGAGCAGCTGGAGCGTTGCGGAGGCATCATGGAGTATCGCAGAGCATCGCAGGCAATAAGTACGCATGCACGCATGCTGCACTCGTTCATGTGGTGGACCCTTGGCCCCGTTGCACCATACCAGAAGCCACCACTGCCCCCCACCTCCCGACACAAGTGATGTCAAGCTGGCCACACTCACGCTGGCTGCGCTCCGCCCCGCCTTCCTGAGGTGAAACACAACTCTGATGCAGTGAAATCGAGTTTGACACCCCTGGCTTAGAGAGAGGTAATTTACATTCTAAAAGATTATGGGTTTTGGGGGGGATATTTTAACATCATTTATTCAACTCCACCTCCCTTCCCGGAACCTAATCCAAAGAAAGAATCAGAGTGTCAAAATCATGGTGAATATCTGTAGCTCTGCTGTAGGATGAGGATGAAAAATCTTGAGGGGTCTATTTCCTTCATCACCAAAATATCTCATTCTCTGTCTCTTTCTTCCATTGTGAGTTCAGGGAAATATAGTGTAGGAGTATATGACTCAATATTGGCTTCCGCTTATATTATTGTATACAGTCAGAAATTAGTTGTTTTCTAGCCTGGCAAATTGTAATCTTAATATCGGATGGTATTACTGCAAATGCTGTGTCACTGCTGCATCTCGCTTCTATTCTTGGCTTCAAAGCTAGGCACATTCTTGAAAACATAGAAGAAATTGTTACACAGGAATATCAGGCCCCATAGGTAAAGGAATCAAACTGGGGAGTTTTCCTGGCTCATAAATCCTTAAAACATTCTGCCAGAAAAACAACACTGGCCAAAGGGGGCTGCCACCCTCTGCCCAAGGCTATAGGAATCCTCCATAGATAAGTGTTCTGACCCCACTTGTCCTACACCAAAGCACGCCGAGACAAAGATACTTCAAGGATTTATTAACACGCAGACAAGACCTTAGCAGCAATCCAGCACAATCCAGACCTTGGCAGCAATCCAGCACAGTCCAGACCTTGGCAGCAATCCAGCACAGACAAGACGTTGGCAGCAATCCAGCACAGACTAACCTTGGCAGCAATCCAGCCTGCCAAGCTATCCACGAGAGTTCTCCAGCTCTAGTGAATACGTTGACTCCTGCAACGAGCGTGTGCACAATCAGTTCCTTTTATAGTCTTGAGAGGAGCCTAATTACCACCAGCTGAGTGCAATTATCTCCTGTAACTGAGTAACTGTTCCTTACGCCTATTAGCACTCCCTTGCTGGGCATCCAGGACCAACTCCCTTGTCTCCTCCCCACTGCTCCAATGCATGACGTCAGGATCATACTTCCTTGTCTCCTCCCCACTGCTCCAAGGCTCAGGCGCCTCCTGGTGGCCAACCAGCCTCTCTGCGCCCTGCTCGAAGTCGGAACCCTGTTTAGGGTCCTCTACATCCTCCAGAGCCGACTCATAGGGCCCCTCGCTGTCGGAGTCTGGTGGCAGCTCCAACAACTCCTGCTGGGCCACAAGAGATAAGGTAGGCAGAGACAGGAGCTTGAACAAAAGAACACCTTAAAGATCGTGCTGGTAACGAATCTTTGTCTCTGATTGGATAAACTTTGTTTCTATCTGCCTAATATTTATATAATATTCTGAGCCACTCTCGCAGTGGGTGGCTATTCCTTACATGCATTTCTTTGTATGTTTTGGTTATAGTTTGGTCACCCAGCTTTTGCTATGGCCATAATTAAAAGCTGATATTTTTTGCAAGCCTCATCTCGTGTCTCACTCTCTTTGGCAGTGGCTCGGGGAAACTGCTGGAACTTTACAATAGGCTAGGGTGGAAATGCCAATTCTTGCAAAGTTCCATGGGAAAATATATGCTTCTGATTTTTAACATCCATATCTGCTAATTCACTCAAGACTCGTCAAGCCAATAAACCAATGAAAAACTGTCAGGCCCACTCAAGCTTTTAAAGTCTGTGATGAGGAAACAGATCCTCAAAATCAAAGGTTACATTTCTTTGCCTAAGTCATGGTCCCCATACCCGCCTTAATTAAATATCATTATTTATTATTTTAAATTAATTAAATTAAATTAAAGGCAATACACTAAGGGACATGCCAGTATAGTGTTTTTTCTTTGAATAACAAATGAGGAAAGCAGCAAAATGAGAAACTGGCGGTGCGTAAAGAATGATTGGGGAAGACGCTAAGTTATTGGCAATAAATATTGGTTAAAGCTACAGGGAGGGACAATATACACAATCCTGTTTTGTTCTGAAATTGTTTTCTTAAAAGACTTTCAAGGCAAAGACTGATCTCAAGTTTTACTCCAAAATGGAGATTAAAAACTAATTGAAAGCAATAACAGGACAAGTGAACCAATGGTGGGATTCAAAAAAATTTATTACTGGTTCTGTGGGCTTGATGGGCATGGCATGGCTTGGTGGGCGTGGCAGGGGAAGGATACTGCAAAATCCCCATTCCCTCCCCAATCCACTGACCTCCTTTCCAGCTCCGTTCTCCTGTTCAGGTCAACAAAAGAAGGTCAGCTGGGATGCTGGGAGGCAGCAGGGGCGCGGCCAGCCTATTTTCCGGTTCTCCGAAGTACTAAGAATTTCTGCTACCGGTTCTCTAGAACCTGTCAGAACTGGCTGAATACCACCTCTGAAGTGAACTATGTGTAGGTGGTAAGGAAGTTTTTCAGTGCTCTTCATGAAGTACCTAGGATCTGAAATATTTTGGATTATTCAATGTATCTTGGCATTTTGACATACGACCACAATTGATTCCAAAATTCCTGTGCTAAGGAAATAAGCTGTTCAGGGAGTTATGCCCCCATTTTACCACCTTTCCTACCACCATCGCTAAATGAATCACTGCAGCTGCTGAATTAGCAACACGGTCATTAAGTGAATCCAGTTTTCCCATTGACTTTGCTTTTCGGAAGGCCGCAAAAGGAGAACAAGTGACCCTGGGACACTGCAACCGTCATAAATACATGCCAGTTCCCAAGCATCTGAATTGTGATGATATGAGCATGGGGATGCTGCAACCGTCATAAGTGTAAAAAAACAGTCATAAGTCACTTTTTTGAATGATAACTTTGAACGGTCACTAAACGAACTGTTGTAATCCAAGGACTACCAGTACTATATATCATGCCAATGGATATATGTAGGGGTGGGATTTAAAAAAATTAGCAACTGGTTCTTTAAAAGAGCCGAGGTGGCGCAGTGGTTAGGGTGCAGTACTGCAGACCACTTCAGCTGACTGTTATCTGCAGTTCAGCGGTTCTAATCTCACCGGCTCAAGGTTGACTCAGCCTTCCATTCTTCCGAGGTGGGTGAAATGAGGACCCGGACTGTGGGGGCGATATGCTGACTCTGTCAACCGCTTAGAGAGGGCTGAAAGACCTATGAAGCGGTATATAAGTCTAACTGCTATTGCTATTGCTATTTGCCTTGTTGCTGAGTGGGCGTGGGCATGGGGGTGTGGCCTAGTTAGGTTCCTGCACGACGGCGGCAAGCGGGGGGGCATTTGCACCCTCCCCAGGCTCCAGAGGCATTCCTCGAGCCTCCAGAAGGACAAAAACAGCCTCCCGGGCTGCAGAGGCCTTCTGGAGGCCAGAAGCAGGCCTGTTTTTGGACTTCCGGTAGGTCCGTTTTTCACCCTCCCCAAACCTCCACATGGGCCCTGCATTTACCTGGCATGATGAACGGGCCACATGGAGACTCCTGGGAGGGGCGGGCTGGGGTGAGCGGGCATCAACCGGTCCTTGTAAATACCAGTTTGGCAAACCAGCTCCGAACCGGCTGAATCCTACCCCTGGATATAATATGGAGCAACACTGCAACCATGCCTCAAAAAGTAACCTAAGAATCAGAACTGGAATTGGTTGCCCAGCTTTAGTGATAATATTTATCATGCCATATGTTTATCATAAGGTGACCAGACGTCCCGGATTTGGCGGGATAGCCACGCTTTTTGATACATTTTCCCACGTCCCACACGCTTTTTTAAAAGGCACGCTTTTTTGGGCGCTCGCAGCTCCCGCCCATCAGCTGCTAGCTTGCTGGGCTGGCTCATCGTTCTGTTCTATCTGCTACCTACAAATTTAAGCCAGTCCAGCCTGCCGCTCACTGATTTAATTGGCCAGGACTCCAGCCAATCAGTGAGCTGGCTGGGATGGAAAATTTTCCATCCCAACCAGCTCACTGATTGGCTGGACTCCTTAGCCTGAGGACGCCTGCGCGAGTCTCCATTTTCCTTTTGTCTTTTGGGGTTGCAGCTGTGCTTGTTGGTGAGTAATCTAATCTAATTCTAATCAGAGAATTTTCCGCTCGCCGCGGCAGGAGGAGAGGGTGGGGGCAGCGGCAGCCGCCCACACAGAACTTCCTCTCGCTTCCGGGGCTCCCGCCGCCCGGCAGAAGCCCCTGAAGCGCGTGGAAGTTCTGTGCGGGCGGCTGCCGCTTCCCCCACCCTCTCGTTCGTGCAGAGAATTAGCCTCGGCTGCTGAAGGGATCGGGCCGCCACTTTAACTTTCTCCTCCTCCTCCTCCCCTTCCGCCCTCAGCAAGAGAAACAGCAGCCGGGCCGGAAAGGACACTTTGGCAGGGCTTCCGCCACGCCCCCGCGCCGCCACTTTTTCTTCTTCCCCGGCCTTCCCAGTTAGCTTGCTTGAAGCTCCGAGGAGGCGGGAGGAGAGTCGCAGGAGTGGAAGTGGGGGGAGGTCTCCCCGGCCAGGAACAGCTGAGAGGCTGCCGGCCCCTTTCGCAGGAAAGTTAACTTTTCTTGGCGAAATCCTGCCCCCCCCCCCCCCCCCGTGGTTGAGTGGTCGGCTGTCCTCTTCCCGTAAGCCGCCCGGAGTTACCTGTGTGTGAGGTGGGCTGCCCTATGCATTTGCGTGTGTGCGCTGGAGAGAGAGTGAAAAAGAGAGGGAGAAATAATTGTATTAATTAGATAGATCAGTCTTTCTCCACCTTGGAGACTTGAAAGTGTGTGGACTTCAACTCCCAGAAAGGGAGTTGGGAGAAAGGGAGAAAGGAGGAGAGAATGAAAGGAAGATGGAAAGAAGAAAGAGGTAAGGAGAGGAGGATGGAAAGGAGAGAAAGAGGGGGAGAGAGGGTAGAAAGGGGAAGAGGAAGAGCAGGAGTAGGAGAAAGGTAAGGGAAGAAGGAAGGGAAAGGAGAGCAGGAAGGAAGAAAGTAGAGAAGGGAGGAAGGGAGAAAAGAAAGGGAAAATAAGGTGGTGTTATAACAGGAGGAAGGGATGGTAAACAAAGCAACCCAAACTGTATATTATAACCTATTAAATGAAATAATAAATGTATAAGAATGATAAATGTTAAAACACTTGTAACCAAATGACATGCTATATGTGATGATGGTTTTTTTTCTTTTTGTTTTGTTTTGTTTTTATTGTTGTGGGTATGTGTCGTCTATGTAACAAAAAAAAATAAAAAAAAGTTGATAGGCAAGAGGAAGGAGGAAGGAAGGAAAAAAGAAAAAGAGGGAGAGAGGAAAGAAGAAAAGATGGAACTAGAAAGGAAAGAAGGGAGGGAGGGAGGAAAGGGGAAGACAGGGAAAGAGCAGAAAGACAGAGAAGGTGAAGGTAGATAGGCAGAAGGAAGGAAGAAGGAAGAAATAGGAAAGGAGGGAAGGAGGAAGGAACAGAAGCGAAGAAATGGAAAGAGCAGAAAGACAGAGAAGGTAGATAGGCAAAAGAAATGAAGCTGAAAGAATGGAAGGAGGAAGGAAGAGAAAAAAGGAGGAAGGGAGTGAGTGAGGAAAGAAGAGAGGATGGAAGGAGAAAGGAAGGAAGAGAAGGAAAGAGCAGAAGGCAGATAAGGTGAAGGTAGATAAGCAAGAGGAATGATGGAAGAAGTGAGGAGTCTCGAGGAGGGGGAAAACATTTAGTGACCAAAGTTACAATGGCATTGAAAAAAGTGACTGATGACCATTTTTCACACTTAGCGACCGTTGCGACCATTTTTCACACTTAGCGACCGTTGCAGCATCCTCATGGTCACGTGATCAAAATTTTGTTTGGCAACAGATTCGTATTTATGCTAGTTTCAGTGTCCTGGGGTGACCTTTTGACAAAAAAAATTTTTTTTAATCAAGCCCCCCCCCCCCCCCCCGGTCAAGGGTGTCCCTCTTTTCCAATCTGAAAATCTGGTCACCTTAGTTTATCACCCACAACAGCACATTGACCATAAACCGGAGGAGAAGGTTAGGACAGTGGGATTAAAAAGGAGAAATACCTCTAATCTTCTCAGGAAATGAATCTGGTTACAACTTGCTTATTTTCAAGGCTAAGGACAGATTGCCCCCTTCTGGGCAAAAACAAAATTCAGATTTTTTTATTTTTTAAATTCACAATACCGTTGTTCTAGTTGGGAGCGATGTGTTCAAAGCCACCAAAAGGGGCTTTAAATGATTGCCAGTATTTTTGACTTCTCACACTTTTCATTCAGATAAGGAGAATTTTAAAAAAGAGACATAAAAAAAAAACATTTAAATGGCCCCAAATTAGGACAGAGATGATCAAATATACAGTATATTACTGCTCAAACAGCATCAAAAAAAAATTTTAAAGGTCAAAACTGTTTTTAACAGATACAAACATTCGTTTAGTGACTGTCCAAAGTTTAAAAGGCACTGAAAAGAAATGACATCAGAGCCGGATTTTCCTATAGGCTGACTAGGCTTCAGCCTAGGGCCTCAAGATCAAGAGGGACCTACATTCAAATTGTTAGCAAAATTAAAATTACACTATTCTAAAAACAGTGAACACTAAAACACTGAACCGAAAATAAGGAGAAATTCTACGCATATGACTAATAAACAAACATAAAAATGTATTGGTTAAGATCGTTCCAGCGCCGCAGCAGTTGAGGAGCCCGCCCACGTTCCCGGCACCGGCGGTCGGGCGAGAGGCGCGGCCGCTCCCAGTAGCAGCCCCGTCAACGCGGAGCCCACCAGCGGCCAGGCAGGTGAGGGTGAGGGGGCCGAGCCGGGCAGCTGAGCGCAGCAGGGGAGGCAGCTGGCCTCGCTGCCTTTGCCGCAGAGCAGAGCTGCCCTCCGTCGGGAGGCCAGCTATATATATTGATATATATTGATATATCACAGTAATGATGTATTTTATTGTCTCTCATGTAATTTACAAACTTAAAAATGGGAGGTGAAAGGGCCTCATAAGTGGAATAGCCTAGGGCTTCTTTTCATCTAAATCCGGCCCTGAATGACATGACCGTTTATCACACTTACAACCAGTCAAATGATCAAGATTTGGACGCTTGGCAACTAACTCACATTTATAACGGCTGCAGTGTCCTGGGGTCCCCGTTTGCGACCTTCCGATGAGCGAAGTCAATGGGATAACCAAAGTCACTTAACAACCGCACCGCTGACTTAACAACTGGAGAGATTCACTTAACAACCTTATCTGGGTTGTTAAAAATCAAGGGAACACTAGGCGGCAAAGAATTAATTTTATGATTCTCTTATGATCATCCAGATTGTAGTTCAGCTATAAAGCCCTACCTGTAGAGGTCCATTATACATTTTTCCAAGCTTCCAGAAGCCTTCAGAAACTCTGAAATCTGTTTTATTTTTAAATTCCCAGAAGAGGGCAACGTTATTATAGCTGTTGCTAGGAATAAAATTCAACGGTGAAAAGAGTAAGGTTCTACATTTAGGCAAGAAAAACGAAATGCACAGGTACAGTATAGGTGGTACCTTGCTCAATAGTAGTAACTGTGAGAGGGATCTTGGAGTCCTAGTGGAGAACCATTTAAATAGGAGCCAGCCGTGTGCAGCAGCTGCCAAAAAAGCCAACACAGTTCTAGGCTGCATCAACAGAGGGAAAGAATCAAGATCACATGAAAGTGTTAATACCACTTTATAATGCCTTGGTAAGGCCACACTTGGAATTCTGCTTCCAGTTTTGGCCGCCATGATGTGGAGACTCTAGAAAGACTGCAGAGAAGAGCAACAAAGAGGATTAGGGGACTGGAGACTAAAATATATGAAGAACGGTTGCAGGAACTGGGTATGTCTAGTTTAATAGAAAGAAGGACATGGGGAGACATGATAGCAGTCTTCCAATATCTCAGGGGCTGCCACAAAGAAGAGGGAGTCAAACTATTTTCCAAGGCACCTGCAGGTAGAACAAGAAGCAATGGGTGGAAACTAATCAAGGAGAGAAGCAACTTAGGAGAAATTTCCTGACAGTGAGAACAATTAATCAGTGGATAATTTGGTCGCCACGATGTAGAAAAGATGTGGAGACTCTAGAAAGACTGCAGAGAAAAGCAACCAAGATGATTAGGGGACTGGAGGCTAAAACATATGAAGAACGGTTGCAGGAACTGGGCATGGCTAGTTTAATGGAAAGAAGGACCAGGGTCCAGGGGAGACGTTATAGGAGTCTTCCGATATCTCAGGGGCTGCCACAAAGAAGAGGGAATCAAACTATTCTCCAAGGCACCTGAGGGTAGAACAAGAAGTAATGGGTGGAAACTAATCAAGGAGAGAAGCAACTTAGAACTGAGGAGAAATTTCCTGACAGTGAGAACAATTAATCTAATAAGTTGCCTCCAGAAGTTGTGAATGCTCCAACATTGGAAATTTTTAAGAAGAGATTGGGCAATCATTTGTCTGAAATGATATAGGGCAGTGATGGGGAAACTGTTTTGACTCGCGTGCCAAAAGCGGGGAGAGCGTGGCGGGGTCGTGCGCGTGTGTGCCACACCCATAATGCTATGTATACGACCCAAACGCAAATGCGTGAATGACCAGCAATCCCCCACCCCCATTTTTGGCGTGCTTTTTTCACCCTCCCCAGGCTCCACGGGCTTTATAGGAGCCTGGGGAGGGTGAAAACAGCCCCCCCCCCTCCCCGAGGCTCACCGAAGGGTTCAGGAGCTTCCCTGAAGCCTCCGGAGCACGAAAAACCAGCCCTACAAGCACACCGGAAGTTTGGGAATGGACTTCCAGTTTGCTCGTAGGGCCAGTTTTAGCCCTCCGGAGCCCTTCAGGGAAGCCTCCTGAAGGCTCCTGAACACTCCGGAGAGCTAAAATCGGCCCTACAAGCAAACCGGATGTACGTTCCCGAATTTCCGGTTTGCCTGTAGGGCCGGTTTCTCGCGCTCCAGAGGCTTCAGGGAGGCAAAAAATGGCCTAAGCAGAAGGTTGGACTAGAAGACCACCAAGGTCCATTCCAATGTTGTTATTCTATTCTATTCCATTCCATTCCATTCCATTCTATCTATTCTGTTCTGTTCTACCTCTACAGCAATTAAATTCTGACAAATGACCAGGCAGGTGAAAGGAACGGCTACATCTCTCATCAGCTTTCAGCCCAACTTCCTTCCTCTTTAGTCAGAAAACAAGAGTTAGGATAAGCATCCAGCCACCTATTTCCTTTCCAGGGTCTATTTCTTAATAGTTCCCAGAATGCCGTGATATGCTATTGCAAACATCTTGGTGGACAAAACATCAGATTTCAGAGGTGCAATGCCTACGTTCATGTGTGAAAATATGGGTAGTTCTTGACTTACGGCCATCCATTTAGCGACCATTCGATGTTACAAGAGCACTGAGAAAAGTGACTTAGGATCGTTTTGCACCCTCAGGTTGAAGTCTCTCCATGGTCACGTGATCAAGTATGGACACTTGGCAACAGGCTGATAGTTATGACGGTTGCAATGTCCCGGAGGTCATGCGATCCCCTTTTGTGACCTTCTGACAAGCAAAGTCGATGGGGAAGGCAGATTCTTTTAACAACCTTAGTGCTAAAGTAACAACTGCAGTGGTTCACTTAACAATTATGGCAAGAAAGGTTGTAAAATGGGGCAAAGCTCACTTAACAACTGCCTCATTTAGCAATGGAAATCTGGGGCTCAGTTGTGGTCTACCTGTACAGTAAGATAGATAAGCTACATCTGTCCTAGGCTTTATATACCTTTAACCTGCCTGCCTGCCTGCCTGCCTGCCTGCCTGCCTGCCTGCCTGCATCTGTCTGTCTGTCTCTATTCTCTCTCTATCATCTATCTATCGATCGATCTCTATTCTCTATCATCTATCTATATCTATCTCTATCGCTCTTATCTATCTATATTCTCTCTATCATCTATATCTCTATCGCTCTATCTATCATCTATCTATTCTCTCCCTCTATCATCTATCTATATCTATCTATCTCTATCGCTCTATCTATCATCTATCTCTATTCTCTCTCTATCATCTATCTATCTATCGATCTCTATTCTCTGTCTATCATCTATCTATATCGATCTCTATCGCTCTTATCTATCTATATTCTCTCTATCATCTATATCTCTATCGCTCTATCTATCATCTATCTATTCTCTCCCTCTATCATCTATCTATCTCTATCTCTATCGCTCTATCTATCATCTATCTCTATTCTCTATCATATATTTATATCTATCTCTATCGCTCTATCATCTATCTATTCTCTCTCTATCATCTATCTATCTCTATCTCTATCGCTCTATCTATCATCTATCTCTATTCTCTATCATATATTTATATCTATCTCTATCGCTCTATCATCTATCTATTCTCTCTCTATCATCTATCTATCTCTATCTCTATCGCTCCATCATCCATCCATCCATCCATCCATCCATCCATCCATCCATCCATCCATCCATCCATCCATCTATCTATCTATCTATCTATCTATCTATCTATCTCTATCACTATTTATTTATCTATATTATCTCTCTGTCTATAGATAATATCTATCTATATCTATATCTATCTATCTGTCTGTCTATCTATCTATCTATCTCTATCTATTATCTCTCTCTATCATCTGTCTATATCTATCTCTATCACTCTATCTATCATCTAGCTAGCTATATCATCTATATTGTATATACTTTAAAATATGTTAGTGATAGCAGTGTTCCAATATTTGAGGGACTGCCAGAAAGAAGAGAGAGTCAAGTTAGTCTCCAGCACTTGAAGGCAGAACAAGAGGCAATGGATAGAACTAAGGAGAAATTTCTTAACAGTGAGAACAAGTAATCAGTGGAAAAACCTGCCTTCAAAAGTTGTGGATGCTCCACTATTGGAGGTTTTTAAGAAGAGACTGGGCAGCCAATTATCTGAAGTGGTATATGATCTCCTGCTTGAGCAGGGGGTTGGACTAGAAGGCCTCCAAGGTCCCTTCCAACTCTGTTATTCTGTTCATCCTTCACTCTCTCCCAAACTAAATCAAAATGCCCGAAATGCTAGCCCTCCTCCTCTGTTTTCACCAAGTCATCCTTGTATCGTCTGAGGCCTCCAGGCCATTTTTTGAAAGGGAAAAAAAAAGTCACCACAAAGACATTTCTCATCTTGGTAGAACAAGAAATCAGCATTTCACCATGCGAGGTAGCCAGCTGAAGAAGCAACCTTGCCTGAGGCAAAGAACAGGTTTCTACGAAAGCTGCATGAAGCAATGGTTAAGTATTCCTTCAATGTGTTTAGGGAACATTTTCTGCTGTG
The DNA here is from genome assembly GCF_009769535.1 of Thamnophis elegans. Taxonomy (NCBI): domain Eukaryota; kingdom Metazoa; phylum Chordata; class Lepidosauria; order Squamata; family Natricidae; genus Thamnophis; species Thamnophis elegans. The sequence goes on along the minus strand of NC_045543.1, from coordinate 141,431,736 downwards.
ACCATTGAAAGCAAAACATTAGCCTGGGGATTTTCAGAGTGTGTGTGAGTGTGTGCTCTTCCCTCCAGCAGTAAAATGGCTGTTTTCCAACATCCACCATCTGAATAACTGTCCCACAGAAAATGAACATTGACGTTTCTCACCTTCTAAACTTTAAAAAATGAACTCGTTGTGCCCAAGGACCATAAGATGGGGTTCAGAGGTGGGTTCCGGGGGTGGGTTTCAACCGGTTCGTGGCGGTCCCTGCGAACCGGTTGGTCACCGAACCCAGAAGTAAGTAACTTCTGGGAATGGCGAAGGGCGCGCCCGCCCACCCGCGGTCCTTACCCGGTTTTGACGAGTTCTGCGCTTTCATGCATGCGCAGGACGCATACAGCACCTGCACGATCGTCCAGGAGCAGCTGGAGCGTCGCACAGACGCTAGTACACATGTGTGCACCGCGCATGTGCACGAGGACGCCGCCGGCTCCGTTCCAACCGAACCGGTTGGAACGGGGCGAGAAACCCACCCCTGGTGGGTTCCTACCAGTTCGCACCAGTTCGGTAGAACCGGTTCGTCAAATCTACCGAACCAGTTAGAAGAGGTTCCACCAGAAAGCAGGCCACACCTACAGAAGAGGTTCCAAAATTTTTTGAAACCCACCACTCACACATACACACACACACACACACACACACACTCTCACACAGAGAGAGAAAGAGAGAGAGAGAAAGGAAGAAAGAAATAAAGAAAAAAAGAAAAAAGAAAGAAAAAGTGAGACAGAGATGAAAGAAAAAAAGGAAAAAGGGACAGAGAGACAAAAGGAAGGAAAGAGAGAGAGAGAGAGAGAGAGAGGGAGAGAGAGAGAGAGAGAACACATGGCCGGCAAGCCACTCCCACTAGGTCACATGGCCGGCAAGCAAAGGAGGCCACACCCACAGAGTAGGTTCGAAAAAAATTTGAAACCCACCACTGATGGGGTTGGAAGGAATGTCCATCTAGGTACAGTTCCAAGTGGGGAGAAAGACACTGGAAACATGGAGGCTGCTTGGAAAGATGGTTTACTGATGATGGACAGGAGCTGAGATGCTGAAAGAGCCTGAGTTTTATACCCTCTCTTGGGCTTCGCCTTGGAGCTTCCTGTTCCTGTGTATGAAATATATTCTGATTGGTGGTCAGACTCCCCGGGGGGGGCGGGAGTCTTAGCTAACTTTGTAGGGTGTCTGTGCCCCAGGCTAGGTTGAGCCTTGCTGGGTAATGTAATCTTCCCAGGTGCCATGTGGTGAGATGGGTAGAGGCGGTGGTGGGATTCAAATACCATATTTTTCAGAGTATAGGATGCACTGGAGTATAAGACGCACCAAGATTTTGAAGAGCTAAATTTAAAAAAGAAAAGTTTTTGCACTCTGCAGGCTTCCGAAACTCTCTGCATGCCTCATTTTTTGTGTGAAAAATAGGGCATGCAGAGAGTTTGAGAGGCCTGCAAAGTGCTCCTGGGGGCTGGGGGGGGGGCAAAAACAAGCAAAAAACAGCCAATTTTTCACAAAAACGGGCTTGTTTTCTGTCCAAAACAGGGCATGCATAGCCTTTAGGAGGCTTGTAAAGTGCTCCTGGAGGCTGGGGGAAAGGCAAAAACGAGCAAAAAACAATTTTTCGCTCATTTTTGCCCTCCGTAGCCCCCAAAGGCACTTTGCAGGCCTCCCAAACTCTCTGCACGTCCATTTTTGTGAAGGGGTGGGGCTTTGGAGACCAAAAATTCTGTATTCAGTGTATAAGACGCACCCAGATTTTTACCCTTTTTTTTCGGGAAAAAGGTGCATCTTATACTCCAAAAAATATGATAATTTAACAACCGGTTCTCTGCCCTAACAACCAGCTGGGTAGGCGTGGCTTGGTGGTCATGTGCCTGGGTGGGCGTGGCCAATTCAACATCACTCACATCAATGGGTGCTTCGCCTTAGCTGTTACAATGTAATAAGGGTTAACCAGAGAGGCAGTTTCTGCAAGCAGGGCAATAAAGATGAGGCTGGAAACAACACCAGAATATTTCCTTCCTGCCTCCCTTACAGGATCAGCCCTGTAAAGTGGGGAAAAATAAAATCAGATTTCTTCCAACAACCAGTTCTCCGAACTGCTTAGAAAGTTAACAACCGGTTCTCCCGAATAGGTGCGAACTAGCTGAATCACACCACTGGGTAGAGGGCTTTGGGCAATTCCTACTACGGCTCTGCCTGAAGGAGGTAGATCTTTGTTATGTAGAATAGACTCGCCCAGGCCTTAATGGCCCATTGACAAAGGTGACTTTCTGCTTCCCTTTTAGGGGAAATATTCTGCCCTTTTAATATTTCCTAAAATATCTCATTTTCCTAGGAGAGGGGTGGGTGCTAACTTCCTACAATCATACCAACCTGTTAAAATTCCCCTAAGGCTCCAAGTTTTACAGAGCTCAGCCAATTTCAGAGGGAAACGTTATCACAAGAGATTTTATAGGTAGGATGGATATAGGTGTGAAAGACTGAATTATACACAGTTACTGAGTTATACAGACATGTGAGGAATATCGGACTTAAGCCCCCAAAATGGAAGTAAAATTTAATGCACTTTTTCCCTGAAATATGTACCTATTTCACATAATCATGAAAAAAAAGTCCTTTGCTTATTTCCTTTATCTCTCTCTTACTGTGGAAGAAATTCTAGCTATTGATTAAAACAGTTGAGAAAACTATACACTTAGAATAACAGAATAACAGAGTTGGAGGGCACCTTGGAGGTCTTCTAGTCCAACCTCCTGCTCAGACAGGAAACCTTACAACATTTCAGACAAATGTTTGTCCAATCTCTTTCTAAAAACTTTCCGTATTAGAACAACTTCTGGAGGCCAGTTGTTCCACTGATTAATTGTTCCAATTGCCAGGAAGTTTCTCCTTAGTTAACTTAACCACTGCAGTGATCCACTTATCAACCGTGGCAAGAAAGGTCGTAAAATGGGGCAAAATTCTCTTTAACAGTTGTCTTCCTTAGCAACAGAAATTTTGGAGTCAATTGTGCTCACAAGTCGAGTACAATGGTCATCTGTTTCCTAATCTTGATTAGTCTAGTAGCCAAAGGTTGTTTGTTTTTCTCTATTTGCAAAGATATTTACTATTCTGTAAGCTAAGGTGACCAGATTTTCAGATTGGTAAAGAGGGACATCATTGACCTGGGGGGGGGGGCTTGATTAAAAATGACCCCAGGACACTGAAACCATCATAAATACGAATCTGTTGCCAAACATCAAAATTTTGATCACGTGACCATGAGGATGCTGCAACGGTCGCTAAGTGTGAAAACGGTCGCTAAGTGTGAAAAATGGTCATCAGTCACTTTTTTCAATGCCATTGTAACTTTGGTCACTAAATGAACTGTTTGAAAGTTAAGGCTAGCTTGCATTATAATGCCTTACGCTAGCTTACATTTTCAAGAGAGAGAAGCTAAACTCCTTCTTAGAATTGAAGTAGAAATGAATAGAGTAGAGTAGAGTAAAGTAGAATAGAATAATTTATTAGCCAAGTGTGATTGGACACACAAGGAATTTGTCTTTGGTGAATATGCTCTCAGTGTACATAAAGAAAAATAAAATAGTAGGATAGTGGGATCCTTGCTGCACCAAGCTCAGAAAGCAGCGATCCCACCATCCCCCACACCTCCTCTTTCTGAAAGAGGAGGTGGGGTGGGGGATCCTTGCTCACCAAGCTCAGAAAACCTCCTCTTTCTCCCTTGTTGCGCTGCCACCGTCAGAAAACCGTCACTCTCCCTGCAGAAAAACGGCGTGCGTTGGCGCACGCACAGGAGGGGAGGGAGCTTCGCCCCTCATTGGGCGCTGCGAGCGAGCCGAGCGGAGAGAGGGAAACCACTGTCCTCTAAAGGCCACATCGGGAACGACACTTCAGAGAAATAAAAACTTTTTTTTTAACGGCGTCCTTTTTAAAATTGTTTTCTTTCTTTTGGAAAATCGGGACTTTTTGAACACGCTGCGGGACACGGGACAAATTATTAAAAATCGTGACTGTCCCGCCAAAAGCGGGATGTCTGGTCACCTTACTGTAAGCTGCCTTGAGTCGCAATATGCGAATAGGTAGCAATATGTCGTTGTTGTTAGTTGCGAAATCGTGTCCGACCCATTGCGACCCCATGGACAACGTTCCTCCAGGCCTTCCTGTCCTCTACCATCCTCTGGAGTCCATTTAAGCTCAGGCCGACTGCTTCGGTGACTCCATCCAGCCACCTCATTCTCAGTCGTCCCCTTCTTCTTTTGCCCTCAATCGTTCCCAGCATGAGGCTCTTCTCCAGGGAGTCCTTCCTTCTCACTAGGGGGCCAAAGTCTTTGAGTTTCCTCTTCAGGATCTGGCCTTCCAAAGAGCAGTCAGGGTTGATCTCCTCTAGGACTGACCAGTTTGATCACCTTGCAGTCCAGAGGACTCGCAGGAGTCTTCTCCAGTATCCTAGTTCAAAGGCCTCAATTCTTTGGCGCAATATAAATTAGGCATCAATATAAATTCCCTAAATAAATAAATAAAATAAAATAGATCAGGTGTCCCCAATCCCCTGGTCATCCAAGCCCTAAATTAAGGGCTCAAAGGTATCAGTTTTGCAAAAGGGTCATTTATTTTTCATACGCATGTGCGCCAAGATGTCAAGCATCTTCAGATGTTATTTAAAACTAATCAGCAGTATAATCCTAAGTGGGAGTTTGGCAGGACAATAAAAGGAAGGAACATTACCTCACTTTGCAGCCAGCGGTCAGAAATAAGAGCAGAGGGATTCAGTTACCCATGTGGGCTTTAACTCAGAATAAAAAGCCTTCAAGACCAGGGAAAAAACAGGGCTTCCACTATCACAAGGACGGTAGCAACTGAAGCGAAGACGACAAAAAGAAATTCAAGCCTGATAAAGTAATATCACTGGGGGGAGAGAAAGAGAGAGAGAATTCCAAATAGTATAGGTTACATTTTGTGAAAAGTTTTGTGTCTGCCTTAATAGCAGCCAGCGAGCCACCCTTGAGACTCAGCTAGGTGACAATATCTGGTTGATGCCTAAAAGCTATGCAGAATCAGCCCAGAAGGCCAGAGGAAGATTCCAAGGCTAGAAAGTCAGCACCCACCCCTCTCCTAGAAGAATGAAATATTTTGAGGAATATTAAAAAGGAAGAATATCATATTATTTCCCCAAAGGGAGAAATGGAGAAACACACTCTTAAAGACAGAAAGCAGTCTTTCTTAATTGACTCCCCTCCTCCCGCCAGAAACCTAAGGACTTCTATTCCCAGAATTCCTCAGCCAGCATGCTAAGAAATTTATGGACTTCAATTCCCAGAATTCCTCAGCCAGCATGATGAGGAACTTATGGACTTCAATTCCCAGAATTCCTCAGCCAGCAATCTGAGGAACTTATGGACTTCAACTCCCAGAATTCCTCAGCCAGCATGCTGAGGAACTTATGGATGTCAATTCCCAGAATTCCGCAGCCAATATGCTTAGGAACAAATGGACGTCAATTCCCAGAATTCCTCAGTCAGCATGCTGAGGAACTTATGGACGTCAATTCCCAGAATTCCTCAGCCAGCATGCTGAGGAACTTATGGATGTCAATTCCCAGAATTCCTCAGCCAGCATGCTGGGGAACTTATGGACGTCAATTCCCAGAATTCCTCAGCCAGCATGCTGGGGAACTTATGGACGTCAATTCCCAGAATTCCTCAGCCAGCATGCTGGGGAACCTATGGACGTCAATTCCCAGAATTCCTCAGCCAGCATGCTGAGGAACATATGGACGTCAATTCCCAGAATTCCTCAGCCAGCATGCTGGGGAACTTATGGACGTCAATTCCCAGAATTCCTCAGCCAGCATGCTGGGGAACCTATGGACGTCAATTCCCAGAATTCCTCAGCCAGCATGCTGAGGAACATATGGACGTCAATTCCCAGAATTCCTCAGCCAGCATGCTGAGGAATTTATGGATGTCAATTCCCAGAATTCCTCAGCCAGCATGCTGAGGAACTTATGGATGTCAATTCCCAGAATTCCTCAGCCAGCATGCTGAGGAACCTATGGATGTCAATTCCCAGAATTCCTCAGCCAGCATGCTGAGGAACCTATGGATGTCAATTCCCAGAATTCCTCAGCCAGCATGCTGAGGAACTTATGGACGTCAATTCCCAGAATTCCTCAGCCAGCATGCTGAGGAACCTATGGATGTCAATTCCCAGAATTCCTCAGCCAGCATGCTGAGGAACTTATGGACGTCAATTCCCAGAATTCCTCAGCCAGCATGCTGAGGAACCTATGGATGTCAATTCCCAGAATTCCTCAGCCAGCATGCTGAGGAACTTATGGACGTCAATTCCCAGAATTCCTCAGCCAGCATGCTGAGGAACTTATGGACGTCAATTCCCAGAATTCCTCAGCCAGCATGCTGAGGAACTTGAAGTCCATAATGTTGCCAGGTTTGGAGATCCTGGTTACAGTAACTGAACCTTGCTAGTTGGAATGCACTTTGCCTTCCCTGTCTGCATCTTAATGTGTATAAGGGAGGTCATATCTGAGGCGCTTCCTCAAATTACAGTTCTGCCCCTGAGTCAGGTTTCATTTATCTGACAGTTACCTTGGTTGTGTTTCTTCTTCAAGGTTATTCCTGATGCTCATTACAGAATCAGACTTGAGTCACGGAATGGAATGGAATAGAATAGAATAGAATAGAATAGAAAACATGGAGTTGAGTGGAATGGAATGGAATAGAATAGAAAACATGGAGTGGAGTGGAATGGAATAGAATAGAAAAATGGAATGGAATAGAATAGAAAAAATGGAATGGAATGGAATAGAATAGAAAAAATGGAATGGAATAGAATAGAATAGAATAGAATAGAAAACATGGAGTTGAGTGGAATGGAATGGAATAGAATAGAAAACATGGAGTGGAATGGAATGGAATAGAATAGAAAAAATGGAATGGAATGGAATAGAATAGAAAAAATGGAATGGAATGGAATAGAATAGAAAAAATGGAATGGAATGGAATGGAATAGAATAGAAAAAATGGAATGGAATAGAATAGAACAGAAAATATGGAATAGAATGGAATAGAATAGAAAAAATTGAATGGAATGGAATAGAATAGAAAAAATGGAATGGAATGGAATGGAATGGAATAGAATAGAAAAAAATGGAATGGAATAGAATAGAACAGAAAATATGGAATAGAATGGAATAGAATAGAAAAAATGGAATGGAATGGAATAGAATAGAATAGAATAATGGAATGTAATAGAATAGAATGGAATGGAATAGAATAGAATAGAATAGAAAAATGGAATAGAATAGAATGGAATGGAATGGAATGGAATAGAATTGAATAGAATAGAATAGAATAGAATAGAAAAATGGAATGGAATAGAATGGAATGGAATGGAATGGAATAGAATAGAATAGAATAGAATAGAATAGAATAGAAAAACAGATTTGGAAGGGACCTTCAAGAGCAGAGGTGACGCAGTGGTTAGAGTGCAGCACTGCAGGCCACTTCAGCTGACTGTTAGCTGCAGTTCGGCGGTTCTAATCTCACCGGCTCAAGGTTGACTCAGCCTTCCATCCTTCCGAGGTGGGTGAAATGAGGACCCAGACTGTGGGGGCCATATGCTGAAAGCCCTATGAAGCGGTATATAAGTCTAACTGCTATTGCTATTGCTATTCTAGTCCAACCCCCTGCTTAGGCAGGAAACTCTATGCCTATACAGGTAGTCCTTGACTTATAACCACAATTGAGTCCAAACACTTCTGTAGCTAACCAAGTCAGTTCTTCAGCAACAGCTTTAGCCTTTTTCCTTTGAAGGGCCTCCACAGTATCTATTGATTCCCCAATTCCCAAAAAAACGGCTTTGAAACAGAAATGAGCACCGCCCCCTAGAGTCAGCAATGACTAGCACATACGTGCGAGGGGAACCTTTACTTTAACTTTATATAAGATTTATGCATCTAAATTTGCGTGTGTGGGGTTGTTGGGGTTTTGTTTTTGTTTTTCAAATATTATCACGTCCTAAAAGAACAGGAGTCCAAATGTAAGTTTTGTTCCTCTCACCTTCCCCTAAGGAAAGTTAGAGACACCAAAAATATATATATATATCATAAACCGTCACCATACATTTTGTAAAACTGAAATTAATCCTCCCAATTTAAAGCTAACCATTTTGGAAGAGGGAACACTGGGAGTTGGCTGCAAAAAAAGGTCAATTTTAGGATTCAGTTCTTTAGTTTTATCCCCCTTTTTAATTACTTTTATAAATAATTAGGAAATGTCTGGAGCAAAGATAATTCCTACTGTTGGATTTTCCCCCTTCCCAGAGGGAGCCCCCTTGTGGAATACTGTGAAGCCGTTACCATGGCAACTCCACTGCACTGTACAGTAAAATCCAGTTTACATCAGTACAGTAGAATCCATTTAAAGGCACAACAGGCTGCATCTTAACAGAACACACACCCCGAGGGATGTTAGGGGTGTCTTATTCCCCCCCCCCAGTATTTTTCTCCAGAGAGTAAGTCATCAAATTTGTTTGAAATTGCTGGAGGCGTTCCAGAGTTATGCTGGAACACACACACACACCACACACACAGTGCTGTGTTTGTGTGTGTGTGTGTGTGTGTGTGTGTATGGCTAGCTGATGAGAGCTAAATAGCTTGAAATAGATCTATACTAGTCTCCCTTTATTTATTTATCAGCACAAATAAAAAAACACAAATATAACAAAGGCAACAGTAAAAATATTGGGTTTCTGTCGTGATGGACTCTTGTGACGAGCCGATAGACAGATGATGGAAGCAGTTAGCTTCCTCCCATAATTGGGGCTTACCAGGGGTTGTGACACTAAATATATACCTTCTTCCCTGGCTTCAGCTGATAAGGAGGAGACCTGTGGCATAATGGCTAAGACGTTTGCCTGAGATGCAATACAGCACAGGTTCAAATCCCAGTAAGGGTATGGCTAGCTGATGAGAGCTAAATAGCTTGAAATAGATCTATACTAGTGTCCCTTTATTTATTTATCAGCACAAATAAAAAAACATATACATATACATATACATATACATATACATATACATATACATACATACATACATACATACATACATACATACATACATATATATATATATATATATATATATATATATATATATTCAAGGCATCACGTTTGCATTGAACACCTTCCTCCGCCTATTTTCCCCACAACAACAACAATCTTGTGAGGTAGGTTGGGCTGAGAGAGAGAAAGTGACTGACCCACGGTCATCCCGCTGACATTCATGCCTAAAGATATAGGAAAATTCAGAGCAATTGGATAATTGCAATGAGAGGGAGTGACTGCAAAGAATATAAATCCTTCCGTTATTTACCATTCAGTCAGAACTGAAGAAGCTTCTTGGATGAGAAGGGAAGCATCTTCAAGGAAAAATCAAAGAAAGTCCCGTTGACTCCTGAAAAAGCACCTTTGCATCTTGCTGTGTAAAGTTCCATTTGATCCTCATTGGGCGTCATAGAAAAGATCAGACTACATGCGAGCCATTCCTAATAACATCAAACAACTATTCTCCCAACTGTGGTTGTACAGATGGCTGTTGTGGCCCAGCAGGAGCCGTTGGAGCTGCCACCAGACTCCGACAGCGAGGGGCCCTATGAGTCGGCTTTGGAGGATGTGGAGGATCCTGGACAGGGTTCCAACTCCGAGCAGGGTGCAGAGAGGCTGGTTGGCCACCAGGAGGCACCTGAGCCTTGGACCAGTGGGGAAGAGACAAGGGAGTGTGATCCGGACCTCAGCAGTGAGTTGTTCCTGGATGCCCAGCACCGGAGAGCTAATAGACGTAAGGAACAATTACGCAGTTACAGGAGATAATTGCACTCAGCTGGTGGTAATTAGGCTCCTCTCCAGGCCTATAAAAGGAATGCTTGTGCACACGCCCCTTTTGCAGAAGTCAACGCATTAACTAATGTTGGATGAACAGTATTGTGAGCTTGGCAGGCTGGATTGCTGCCAGGTCTTATCTGTGCTGGATTGCTGCCAAACGTGGCACGACATAACCACGAACATCAAAAGCGCGCCGACAACACCGCGGCGCTAAAACCGCGATGTCAAAAGCACGCCGATATCAGCGCGCCGACAACAGCGCGCCGACAGAAGTGCGATTTAACTTAAGGTAAGGTTTAGGGTTAGGGTTAGGGTTAGGGTTAGGGTTAGGGTTAGGTTTAGGGTAGGTTTAGCGTAGGTTTAGTGTTAGGTTTAGGGTTAGATTTAGGGTTATTTTTAAGGTTATGTTACAGCGCGCTTCTGTCGGTGCGCTGTTGTCGGCGCGCTGTTGCCGCGTGGTTTTGACGGTGCGGTTTTGTCACCGCGCTTTAGTCACACGCGCTTTAGTCTACCGCGGTTTTGTGGTGGAACCGCTGCCAAGGACCTGTCTGTCGGTGAATAAATTCCGTACAGTATCTTTGGCTTGGAGTGTTTTGGTGTGGGACGAGCGGGGTCAGAACTGATGGCTATTACACAGAAGCTGGGTTGACAAAATCAGAAATGAGGTGATAAGCCGGCTGGGAAAGCCAAGGAAAATCATCGAAACCATTAAAAAGTGAATATTCCGGATAGGTGATGCGACACCCGGAAAAATAAACCATACTTCACTTAATCCTCCAGGGAAACATTGAAGGCAAATGCGGTCCAGGCAGAAGAAGAACATTGTGGCTTCAGAATCTAAGGAACGGGTTTGGACAAAACTCAGCCTCAGCAGAACATTTTCGTGCGACTGTTGATAAAAAGAGGATTGCAAACATGATCGCCAATGTCCAATGAAAGATATGGAGGGGGAGGGGGAGGAGGAGGAGGAGGAAGGGAAGGGAAGGGAAGGGAAGGGGAGGGAGGAAGGAAGGAAGGAAGGAAGGAAGAAAGAAAGAAAGAAAGAAAGAAAGAAAGAAAGAAAGAAGAAAGAAAGAAAGAAGAAAGAAAGAAAGAAGAAAGAAAGAAAGGAAAGAAAAGAATCCCACGGAATTAGGCAAAGTTAATTCAAGGAACATGTTCTTGTTTTTTTGATTAATTGCAATTACCCCAACATGTTAAATAATCAGGATGCACGGGAGTGTCAACACCTCTAAGAATCTCTATATTAAGGTCTTAAAATAACTCTGTGTGTGTGTGTGTGTGTGTGTGTGTGTGTAGGAGAAAAAAAGACAAACTGAGCACTAAAGTGGGACAAGAAAATATATCAGATTTAAAAGAGGAAATAAGAAAATCTGAGTTCCTAATGGAATTGGATCAAATGTTTCAAGCAGGTGTGTGTGTGTGTGTGTGTGTGTGTGTGTGTGTGTGTGTGTGTGTGTGTAGGGGTGTGTGCACATCACAATACTCTGTCCAACATGTGACATTAACATTTCACATCCTTCCTGCAGACACCGTTGACTGATTCTGGACCCAACTGATCAGATTGTGGTAGAAATCTAACCCAAGGAATTCCAACCATTGGAGATGATCCAACAGTCATTTTATTGGTCTAAACAAGCCCAATATAGTGAGTCCCTGGGCTTCACACTTGAATGAAGTGTGCCTGGAAAGAGGTCACAGAATTGTTATATATAAATGTAATAAAACACAGGAGGACATGGATAGACACCTGCACGAGAAAATGAAACTGTTTTAGAACATGTTCTGACTTAGGCTTCCCAAAAGCACGAAGCCGACTCCTTATCCCAATAAAACCCCTTTTATTTACTTTAAAGTGAATTCCTCTCCAGCAAAGTTCCGGCCAACAGTCTTTCATGAGATTTCACAACTACAGAGCTTTATCAGGCTTGGAGAGCTGCCAGGCCGATATCTTCCAAACGCCACTCTGTAGCAGACAATTACTTGGCAAGAAGTCAGGAACAGATCTTCACCCTAAGGAATTGAACTGTCTCCTGCAAACTCCACTCCCCTTTCACTCCTCTTTATTCCCTATGGGAGGGGCCATTCACCGTCCACCTGTGGCTTTACTCCCGAATCGATCCTTGTTCTTTAGCTGTTCCCTTTTCCTGGCATCTATGCACATGCGCACACTGGGAATAGGCTCCAGCTGTTCTTCTGCCCCACTGATGTCCGACCTCGAAGGCAGCTGATAACTGTCAGATGGCTCTGGCCCCATCTCTGCCTCCAACTCAGAACACTCATCCGAGCCTTCCCCAGACTCCAGGACTGGCCCATGTTCCTCCCCAACCCCCTCACTGTCCGAGTCTGCTGCCAGATCCACTGGCCGCTGACGAGCCACAACAGAACTGATAACGACAAACAAAGGAATCTCAGGATCTTATCTCATTCCATGCAAAGATGTTGTTCTCAGATTCGCGATGCAGGATTGTTGGTTATGAGATCCTGAAATGCAACATTATTCGCTTTGAAATGCACAGAATTGTTCTTGGACATTAATATGCAGCTTTGACAGTGTGAACTCTCATCCCCTCTGGCAGCGTGGAAGTGGTATATATAAAGTTTAGTAATGTTCTTGAGAAAATCACAGATTTTAAATAATTATTGCAAAAGGAGAAAAAAAAGTCTCACTGAATATTTCAAAGGTTACAATTTACCATCAAAGGCTAAAAGAATCTTTCACATTAATTTTATAATGAGCATATTTATGTTTATTCTACGGTACAGGTAGTCCTTGACTTACAATAATTCGCTTAGTGACTGTTCGAAGGTAAAACAACACTGTAAAAAGTGACTTACGACTATTTTTCACACTTACGAACATTGCAGCATCCCCGTGGTCACATGATTAAAATTAAAACACTTGGCCTGTACTTATGACGGATGCAGTGTCCCGAGATCACGTGATCCCCTTTTGCGACCTTCTGACAAGCAAATGGGGAAGCCAGATTCCCCATTTAACAACTGTGTTGCTAACTTAACAACAGCAATGATTCACTTAATAACTGTGGCAAGAAAGATCGTAAAATGGGGCAAAATTCTCTGTCTTGCTTAGCAACAGAAATTTTGAATGCAGTTGTGGTCGTAAGTCAAGGATTATTTTGATGGCGTTGGCTGAAATGGCAAAACTGACTACTTTGATTAAAGAAAAGAACACAAGTGTTTTTGTTTCCATATGGAAACCACTTCCGGACTTTGTGCTGGATGTGGAACAGAATGAAAATCAGACGTTGGGTTTTACCAATTAGATTGATAGATCTTTATAGAAATGGCTTGTTTATATTATTAGTAGCTGATAACCTGGCATTGCCTGTGTATTTATTTATAGGGGGAAATGTCCACCTAATTTCTAATGTTGGATTTTTCTCCTTACCCGAGGGAGCCCCCCTGTGGAGTACTGTGAAGCCCTTATCATGGCAACTCCACTGCGCTGTACAGTGGAAGCCATTTTATGGCAGTACAGTAGAAGCCATTTGAAGGCACAACAGGCTGTATTCTAAAGAACATGCCCCCTGAGGGGTGTTAGGGGTGTCCTACCCCCACAATATTTGTTTCCAGAGAGATAGTTATCTGTGTACCAAATTTGGTTGCAATTGCTCAAGGTGTTCCAGAGGTATGCTGGAAAACACACACACACACACACACACACACACACATGTAGCGTTAGATAGATAGATAGATAGATAGATAGATAGATAGATAGATAGATAGATAGATAGATGACAGACAGACAGACAGACAGACAGACAGACAGACAAAGATAGATAGATAGATAGATAGATAGATAGATAGATAGATAGATAGATAGATAGATAGATAGATAGATAGATAGAAAGAAAGAAAAGCAAAAAGTTGTGATTTGATGTTAATGCCTTACTTTACTGCAACAGAGTTGGAAGTCAATGCTTCTTTTTCTTCTTTTTCTTATCCTTCCTCACTTCTCCTTTCCTTCCCTCCCCCATTGCTTTTCTATTTACTTTATATTTTGCATTTCATAATACTTTATAATTCAATCTAAAAAAATTGACTGAAAATCAAAGATTATCTGTAGTGCTTCAAAAGGCTGAAGACTTTTGAGCTAGATTTTAGGTGTCGGTTTATTTCCTGTTGATGCAAAACAATTCTACGAATTGATCAAAGCCCTTTGATTAAGAACTGGTTTGAATCTGCCAATCAGTAGCCTGGTGTTTGCTGTCCTTCCTCCCCCTTCCATATAAATGTACTAGCTGGATACCCTTGCTTCGCGATGAAACTATGTGATCAGGCAATGCAGGAGAAATCCGGTTCACTCCAGTTCAATTTGTTGGCTCAATGGTGGTTGATGATTGAAACACACAAGGGAATATCGCTCCTACCACTTTGAGTCCGGAAGCAGTTTCATAGGTGGAAGGCATAGATATTTTGGGGAGGTACCGATGTTTAGTACTGTAGGAGCCCCAGACCGTTCCTGAGTGAAGGAGTGGAACGTCTGCCAGTTTGAACTGAGGTAACAGAATGTGAGGCAACTGGCAGTTGGAACAGAGTTTTTTTCAGATATGGAGGAGGAGTAGAACTCCTTAGCATCAGAGCGTGTTAATATAAGGCAACTGGCAGTTGGAACAGAGTTCTTTTCAGGTGGGGAGGGGTAGTAGAACTCCTTAGCATCAGAACATGTTAATTATTTTATAAGAAATGCTAATGATCTGATGGTCATTAGTATTAGAAGCCAAGAGGAATATATATGCCAAGTTTGTAGGTTTTACAGTTCTGGAGATTTCATGATAAGTGAGTGATATTTGGCTTTTATATATATAATAAATGTAGATGGAACAATCTATATACCATTGCAAGGAAAACTGCATGAATGTCTCCAGGATCAGTGAGAATCAAGCTCCTTCCAATGAAAAATTACCTTTTTTTATTCAATTACCTAATCTGCAGGTGACACTACATCACATTTTTCAAAGTCAGCATCCCAGATACTTTGCAGACAAGAAAGGAAGAAAAGATATATTAGCATTTCTAATCTAAATTGATGATGAGAGCAAAGAATAACAAGTAACAAAGATGATTAGGGGACTGGAGGCTAAAACATATGAAGAACGGTTGCAGAAACTGGGCATGGATAGTCTAGTGAAGAGAAGGATCAGGGGAGACATGAGAGCAGTCTTCCAATATTGGAGGGGCTGCCATATAGAGGAGGGGGTCAAGCTATTCTCCAAAGCACCTGAAGGCCAGGCAAGGAATAATGGATGGAAACCAACCAAGGAGAGATTCAACCTAGAAACAAGGAGGAATTTTCTGACAGTGAGAACAATCAACCCATGGAACAGAAGTTGCCTTCGGAAGTTGTGGGAGGGTCATCACTGGAGGCTTTCAAGAAGAGACTGGACTGCCATCTATCAGAAATGGTGTAGGGTCTCCTGCTTGGGTGGTGAGTGGTGGTGGGGGTTGAACTAGATGAGCTTCGAGGCAGTGGTGAAATCTAAAAAAATTTCCTACAGGTTCTGTGCACCTGGCTTGGTGGGGCTGGGAGGTCATGTGACTAGGGTGGGGGTGGCTATGTAGTCATGTGACTGGGGGGTGTCAAAAGACAGAAACTCCCTTTAACAATGTCCTGCTGGAGCAGGGGGTTGGACTAGATGATCTCCAGGTCCTTTCCAGCCTTGGATTGCTGTGCTCTTTCAAGGTATCCTCTGAAGCTGTGTCCAGTGCCAGGTTTGTGGTCCTCCCTCTCCTTTTGCCCTCCCTCCCTCCCTCCCTCCCTCCCCCCCCTCTCTCTCTTTCTTTCGTAGCACCCCCCCCCCAGCAGGCCTCAGGGAACAAAAACCGACCTTAAATGCTTAAAAAAAAAAGTTTCCACCATCATGCAGCACAGCTGATCTTCCGAACTTTTTTTACTTCATTAAGCTTTTATTTTTTAACTACCAGTTGGGGGGAATCGGCCTGAACCGGTAGCATTTCACCCCTGCTACAAGGCCCCTTCCAACTCTTGTTATTCTGATATTGTCTGGAATGCCATAGAGCTTTCCTGCTTGAGTCAGAAATGGTGCAGAAATGGTCTCCTGCTTGGGCGGGAGGGGGTGGTGGACAGAGGTGGGTTCCTACCAGTTCGCACCTATTCGGTAGAACCGGTTCATCAAACCTACCAAACCGGTTAGAAGAGGTTCCACCAGTGGACCCGGAAAGCAGGCCACACCTACAGAAGAGGTTCCAAAAATTTTTGAAACCTACCACTGACACACACACACAAACAGAAAGAGAGACAGACAGACAGACAGACTCACACAGAGAGAGAAAGAGAAAGGAAGGAAGAAATAAATAAATAAAAAAGAATAAAAGAAAGAAAAAGTGAGAGATGAAAGAAAAAAAGGAAAAAAGGACAGAGAGGCAAAAGGAAGGAGAGAGAGAGAGAGAGAGGGAGAGAGAGGGGCAGAGAGAACACATGGCCGGTAAGCCACTCCCACCAGGTCACATGGCCGGCAAGCCACTCCCACAAAGGAGGTCACACCCACAGAGTAGGTTTGAAAATTTTTTGAAACCCACCTCTCTCTCTCTCTCTCTCTCTCTCTCACACACACACACACACACACACACACACACACACACACAGACTCACAGAGAGAGAGAGAGAGAGAGAGAGAAAGAAAGGAAGAAATAAATGAATAAAAAAAGAAAAAAGAAAGAAACGGTGAGAGAGAGATGAAAGAAAAAAAGGAAAAAAGGAACAGAGAGACAAAAGGAGAGAGAGAGAGAGAGAGAGAGAGAGAGAGAGAGAGAGAACACATGGCTGGCAAGCCACTCCCACAAAGGAGGCCACACCCACAGAGTAGGTTCGAAATTTTTTTGAAACCCACCACTGGGGTTGGACTAGATGACCTACGAAGTCCCTTCCAAACTCCATTATTCCCATTATTCCATTCAGTTCTGTGTGAACATGAAGATGACTAAGAGGGAAACATGTGGTTGGATCACTGGAAAAAAAAACCAATCACTAAAGTAGGGCTGCACGTGTGTGTGTGTGTGTGTGTGTGTGTGTGTGTGTGTGTGTGTTTGTTTCTCTCTCTCTCTCTGTGTCTGTGTGTGTTTCTTTCCCATCAGTAACCAGGAGGGAAGGAATTACTGCGTTCTCCGCGACCTTGCTCGATACGAGGTGACTGCGGCAACCGAGCAAGGCAAAATGCATTTACATTCGTGCCGGTTGCATTTGATTAGTAGAAGAAACAGCAGACAAGTGTGTCTTTGTGCACCCCAGCAGGATCCCAGTTTCACACTTCTTCTCTTTCGGCACCAGGCATCGAGGTGAACTAAAAGCAGAGGGTGAGGAGGCTTTTATTTTTTTTTAAAAAAAATGCTGTCCTCATTTTATCCCACCAATCCTTATTTTTCTGCCCCTGTTGCTCCCGGGGATAACCAAGGACACTGAATTGCTCACTTTCAGCTTTATTTTCCAGGTGTTAAAAATGCCCTTCGTGGGTGTCAACGGGCGGGAGAGCTTGCAAAAATCCAGATTACGGGCCGCAAGAAGAGATTCCCTTCAGACGGCGAGAGAAGGGATGGCACAGCCGTAGGGAAGGGTGAAAAGAAGGATCAGACTAGAAGAGATGTGGGCATTTTATGCCCTCCAGGCCACATCCCGCCCTTTGGCTCCTGCCTGGACTACCTGAGGTCAATTGGAATTTAAAAATTAAATGTAAATAAGTGTACACCGTTCACAGAATACAACTGCATTGCATTTAGAGGGACGTGAGAGCAGTGTTCTAATATCTCAGGGGCTGCCACAAAGATGTGGGGGGGGGGGGTCAATTTATTCTCCAAAGGACCTTAGAACAAGAAGCAGTGGGTGGAAACTAATCAAGGAGAGAAGCAACCGATGAAAGAAATGTCCTTCTGGGTTCGGCTCCAAGTGGGGGAAAAGACACTGGAGACATGGAGGCTGCTTGGAAAGATGGTTTTAATGGTGGACAGGACCACGTGGCTTGAGTCCTGAACAGAAAAGGTGATCACATGCTTCAATGTTGGTGGAGAAGAGAAGGGAAGGAAGGACTGAGATGCTGAGTCCCTGGTTTTATGCCCTCTCTGGCCTTTGATCTTGAGCTTGTATTCTGATTGGTTGTCAGACTCCCATGGGGCCATGCAGGGGCAACTCTCTAGGCTGCGTTTTGAATCCAGGTTTGGTTCATTTCTCAGATGCCGTGTGGTCAGTTGGGTAAAGGGCCAATATTATCATGCTTTAATCCCATCCCCCCTGGAGCTGAAGTGGAGAAGTCTTTATTATGTAAAGGGACTAGCTTGGCCTTCTTAATGGCCCATTAACAGTGGGGATGGGCAGGAAGCTACAGGCAGCTATTCTGTCTTTTAAAACATGCAAAACATGCACATCCAAAGAATTATTCTGCCTTTTCAATATTTCCTAGGATATTTCACTTCTCTGGGAGAGGGCTGGGTGATAACTTCTCACACAACTTAGAACTAAGGACAAATTTCCTAACACTGAAAACAATCAGTGGAACAACTTGCCTCCAGAAGTGGTGAGTGCTTCGTCACTGGAGGTTTTTAAGAAGAGATTGAACAACCATTTGTCTGAAATGGTGTAGGGCTGGGATGGTGAACCTATGCCATGTGCCATAGGTTCCATAGGTGGTGGCACGCGGAGCCATATTTGCTGGCACGGCAGCCCTCTACTCCGGAGCGCATGCGTGTGCTGGCCAGCTGATTTTCGACCTTTCAGAGGTCTGGGGGAGGCCATTTCTGCCCTCCCCTGGCTTCAGAAAACCCTCCGGAGCCTAGAAAGGGTGAAAGACAGGCCCAATGAGTCAACCGGAAGTTCGGAAATGATCCGTTTCCGCCTTCCGGAGGGCCTCTGGGGGGCAGGGGAGGCCTCAGGAAAGCTACTGGAGCCTGCGTGGCACGACATAACCACGAACGTCAAAAGCGCGCCGACAACACTGCGGTGCTAAAACCGCGATGTCAAAAGCGTGCCGACAACACCGCGCCGACAACACCGCGCCGACAACACCGCGCCGACAGAAGCGCGATTTAACTTAAGGTAAGGTTTAGGGTCAGGTTTAGGGTTAGGTTTAGGGTTAGGTTTAGGGTTAGGTTTAGGGTTATTTTTAGGGTTATGTTACAGCGCACTTCTGTCGGCGCGCTGTTGTCGGCGTGCTTCAGCACTCATTCGTTTCCGCGGTTTTGACGGCGCGGTTTTGTCACCGCGCTTTAGTCACACACGCTTTTGTCGTACGCGCATTTGTGGTGGAACCGGAGCCTGGGGAAGGCAAAAACTCCCATGGGTGGATGTTGTGGCCCAGCAGGAGCCGTTGGAGCTGCCGCCAGACTCCGACAGCGAGGGGTCTTATGAGTCGGCCCTGGAGGAGGTGGAGGACCCTGGACAGGGTTCCGACTCCGAGCAGGGCTAGGGGAGACTGGTTGGCCACCAGGTGGCGCCTGAGCCTTGGATCAGTGTGGAGGAGACAAGAGTGAGTGATCCAGAAAACACCTGTAAGTTGTTCCGGGATGCACGCCGTCGAAGAGCTACTCGAGGTCAAGAACAATGGCGGAATCACCCGAGCTCAGCTGATGCTCATTAAGATCCTCTCCTGATTATAAAAGAGACTGCTTGTGCCACGCCCTTTTGCAGAAGTTCACGATTCAGAGAAACCAACTTGGAGAATTGGTTTGTTGTGAGAGCTTGCTTGCATTGCCTAGGCCTGTAGGACTTGCTGCCAGAGTGCTTATCTCTTTGTTTATTTTGGGCTTGCAGCCAACGAGAGCCTGGACTGATTAAAAGTATTCTTATTTACGTTGGTTTCGGCTTTCGTTCCTGGACGGAGAAGGGGGGGGGGTCAGAACAGGTGTGTGTGTGTCACGAGTGCATGCGCAGGTGGGTGGGGCACGCCTGCGCGTGCGATAGGATGCACACACACAATTTTGACACGTCTTTTAAAAAAGGTTATCAATCACTAGTGTAGGGTCTCCTGCTTGAGCAGGCGGTTGAACCAGAAGACCTCCAAGGTCCTTTCCAACTCATTGGAACGCATTGGAACACAATCCAACTTATTATCCTTTTATTTTGCAAATGAGTGCTATTTTTTTTTCAATGTATGCATGTGTATCCATGTCTATGCACCTTCACTGTAATATGTGGGTCCTATTGGTTCGGCCTTCCGCAACAGACCCAGTTTCTCAATTTTGTGCCTGTTTTGGAAAATTACGGTAATTTGCCACCCCTGGCCTAGAAACACTACATAGCCAAAAAACCCAAACCCCATTTGACTCTTTTCTAACTCTTCCATTTATTTATGTGTATCCTGCCTTTATTATTTTTACAAATAACTCAAGAATGGCAAATGTATCCAACATACCTTCCACCTCGTAAATTTTCCAGCAACAACAATCCTGTGAGGTGGGTTGGGCAGAGAGAGTGATTGGCCCAAAGTCTGCAGGCAGGTTTCATGGCTTAGAGAGTGTTAGAACTCACAGTCTCCTCGTGATTGGCCCACAGCCACCCAGCTGGCTTTCATGCCTAAGGTGGGACTAGAACTCACAATCTCCTCGTGATTGGCCCAAAGTCACCCAGCTGACTAGAACTCAAGTCTCCTTGTGATTGGCCCACAGCCACCCAGCTAGTTTTCATGCCTAAATTGGGACTAGAAGTCACAGTCTCCTCGTGATTGGCCCACAGCCATTCACTTGGGTTTCATGCCTAAAATGGGACTAGAACTCACTCCTTGTGATTGGCCCACAGCCACTTAGCTGGCTTTCATGCCTAAGGCGGGACTAGAACTCACAGTCTCCTCGTGATTGGCCTGAAGTCACCCAGCTGACTAGAACTCGTCTCCTTGTGATTGGCCCACAGCCACCCAGCTAGTTTTCATGCCTAAATTGGGACTAGAAGTCACAGTCTCCTCGTGATTGGCCCACAGCCATTCACTTGGGTTTCATGCCTAAAATGGGACTAGAACTCACTCCTTGTGATTGGCCCACAGCCACTTAGCTGGCTTTCATGCCTAAGGCGGGACTAGAACTCACAGTCTCCTCGTGATTGGCCTGAAGTCACCCAGCTGACTAGAACTCGTCTCCTTGTGATTGGCCCACAGCCACCCAGCTAGTTTTCATGCCTAAATTGGGACTAGAACTCACAGTCTCCTCGTGATTGGCCCACAGCCACCTAGCTGGCTTTCATGCCTAAGGCGGGACTAGAACTCACAATCTCCTTGTGATTGGCCTGAAATCACCCAGCTGACTAGAACTCAAGTCTCCTTGTGATTGGCCCACAGCCACCCAGCTAGTTTTCATGCCTAAATTGGGACTAGAACTCACAGTCTCCTCGTGATTGGCCCACAGCCACCCAGCTGGCTTTCATGCCTAAGGCGGGACAAGAACTCACAGTCTCCTCGTGATTGGCCCACAGCCACCCAGCTGGTTTTCATGCCTAAGGCAGGACTAGAACTCACAGTCTCCTCGTGATTGGCCCACAGCCACCCAGTTGGCTTTCACGCCTAAGATGGGACTAGAACTCACGTCTCCTTGTGATTGGCCCACAGCCACCCAGCTAGCTAGAACTCACAGTCTCCTCGTGATTGGCCCAAAGTCACCCACCTGGTTTTTTATGCCTAAGGCGGGACAAGAACTCACAGTCTCCTCGTGATTGGCCCGAAGTCACCCAGCTGACTAGAACTCAAGTCTCCTTGTGATTGGCCCACAGCTACCCAGCTGGCTTTCATGCCTAAAGTGGCACTAGAATGCAAACATGTGCTCACTGTACATTTTAAGAAGAGACTAGACAGTCACTTTTCTGAAATAGCACAGGTTCGCCTGCTTGAGCAGGGGGCTGGACTAGAAGACCTCCAAGGTCCCTTCCAACTCTATTCTATTCTAAGCTTCTTTGGTTCGGACTGAAATGGTGGAGAAAGGATGAATTCCTTCCGTTCTCCACCATTCAGTCAGAACTGAAGAAGCTTCTTGGATGAGAAGCGAAATGTCTTCGAGGAAAAACAAAGAAAGTCCCGTTTCCTTTTGAACCAAAACCTGAATGACGAAGAATCTCTATATTTATTTTGTTCACTTATTTGCTGGAAGTGTTTCATTCTGCATGGCAGGAGGGGGGAGCTCCCTAAAGCAACCTCACGAGAGCAGCTGGGAGAGACATGAATCAAAATTGCTGGCAGAATAAATGATAGGATTGGATTATTAGTCAGGGAGGGGAAAAAAGGCTGCATTTCTACTGACTCATAATGCACAATGTGAGCCCTTTTAGTCATTCTTCCATTCTTTTCAAGCTTTTTTCCCCTTTGTGTAGGAATAAATAGGAGATTATCACCAGCGGCTATAAAGAGAAAATGTACTTGTGTTCCTGGAAATGGCTGCGTGGTTGAACAGCTGTCATCCAAATCTATTTTTCCCTGATTTAATCACAGTTTTGCCTGTGTACAAGCATTGTGTTTGTATTTCTTTGAGTTCCGAACAAGGTAAGTGAAGGCAGCATGTTCACAGAATACGTTTCTCCTATGCATCTGGATACTTATTTTGCTCATTTCTCCAGGGACAATTGAAAGAAAAAAGAGAGAGGATGATAAGATCTCCTTGGCCATTCCAGCAGCAAACCATGTTTTGTGTTTCCCCTAAAGATGGTTTCTCCAAAAAGCAACTGTTTTGGGGGTTTTTCCCCCTTGAAAACGTTTTGATTTTCATTCAAGAAGCTTCTTCGGTTCTAGCTGACTGGTAGGGAGTGGAAGGAGTTTCATTCTGCAAAGAATATAAACTCTTCCATTCTCCAGCACTCAATTAGAACTGAAGAAGCTCCTTGGATAAGAAGTGAAATAGGAGGGAGGGAAAGAGGGAGGGAGGAAGGAGGGAAGGGGGGAGGAAAGAGGGAGAGTGGGGGAGGGAGAAAGGGAGAAAAGAGGGAGGGTGGGGGAGGGAGAGAGAGAGAAAGGAAAGAGGGAGGGAGGAGGGAGGAGAAAAGGATGGAAAGAGGGAGGGATGGAGGAAGAAGGAAGGTGGGGGAGGGAGGAAAGGGAGATGGGAGGAAGGAGAGGGAGGGAAGAAGGAAAGGGGGGAGGGAGAAAGGAAGGAAGGAACGAGAGAGGGAGGAAAGAAGGAGGGTGGAAAGAGGTAGGGTGGGAGAGGAGAAAGTAAGGAAAGAGGGAGGGAGGGGAAGAGAAAAAGTAAGAAAAGAGGGAGGGAGGGAGGGAGGGAGGGAGGGAGGGAGGGAGGGAGGGAGGAAGGAAGGAAGGAAGGAAGGAACAGCAACAGCAGTTAGATATATACGTGGTTCCATAGTGCTTTATGGCACACTCTGGGTAGTTTACAATGTCAGCATATTGCCCCAATAATCTGGGTCCTCATTTTACCGACTCCCCCGCAAAAGGACAGAAGACTGAATCAAACTTGAGCTATGTACACCTTATGAACAAAATATCATTACTCGTTTTGCTACATGTTTTCAATTAGCTCATCTCAAAACGACCTAAAATAATAATAAAATAATTGATAGGATCTTCTTGAATTGACACTGTATTGTTTGGGTTGAAAGCCGTCCAATCATAAAAGTTGGCTAAGAAATGCATAGGATAAAACAGATGCTTTTTAAAAAGAGAATTATCATACAATAGTACATTTCCCGTAAGTGAATGCAGAAAGTTCTTGGGGTGGGTGGGGGACAAACACACACAACTTTTCAATTGCATTTATTTTTCAAATGGAACTGACAGAACTGGCTTTATTTATTAAATGTTCATCTCCCAAGCATAGTTAACACAGTAGCTGATGAAAATAAACCTGACTGCTATTTTTCAAAAGATATGGCTTACATCAATTTATAGGCTTTCTTTCACGTCGTACAATACATTAAAGAGGGAAAAATTTCCAAATTATAAAAGTTTGTGTTTGAGGGCTTGAGCAAATGAATAGTGGGTAAAAACAGGAGCATTTGTACATCTATAAACTGCTATATATATATATATATATATATATATATATATATATATATACATATATATACATATATATACATATATATACATATATATACATATATATACATATATATACATATACATATACATATACATATACATATACATATACATATACATATACATATACATATACATATACATATACATATACATATACATATACATATACATATACATATACATATACATATACATATACATATATATATATATATATATATATATATATATATATATATATATTCCTGCTTCCAAATGCCTTAACTGGATCCAAGCCAGACAAACACAATCAATTGTACCTGTGTGTTGCATTTTTTAAATTTGCATCCTGAGCTACGTGAATAGCACAAAAATAAACTGTCTCGCCAACAGAAGTTGTTGTATCTCCCATTCAGAGGTGGGTTCCTACCAGTTCGCACCAGTTCGGTAGAACCGGTTCGTCAAATCTACCGAACCGGAAAGCAGGCCACATCTACAGAAGAGGTTCCAAAATTTTTTGAAACCCACCACTGACACACACACACACAAACAGAAAGAGAGAGAGACAGACAGACAGACTCACACAGAGAGAGAAAGAGAAAGAAAGGAAGAAAGAAATAAAGAAATAAAGAATAAAAGAAAAAGAGAGATGAAAGAAAAAAAGGAAAAAACGACAGAGAGAGAGAGAGAGAAAGAGAGAGAGAGAGAGAGAGAAAGAAAACACATGGCCGGCAAGCCACTCCCACCAGGTCACATGGCTGGCAAGCCACTCCCACAAAGGTCACACCCACAGAGTAGGTTCAAAAATTTTTGAAACCCACCACTCACACAGACACACACAGACACACACACACACACACACACACAGAGACTCACACAGAGAGAGAAAGAGAGAGAAAGGAAGAAAGAAAGAAATAAAAAAAGAAAAAAAGAAAGAAAAAGTGAGAGATGAAAGAAAAAGGAAAAAGAGACAGAGAGACAAAAGGAAGGAGAGAGAGAGAGAGAGAGAGAGAGAGAGAGAGAATACATGGCTGGCAAGCCACTCCCACCAGGTCACATGGCCGGCAAGCCACTCCCACAAAGGAGGCCACACCCACAGAGTAGGTTCGAAAAAAATTTGAAACCCACCACTGCTCCCATTGCTGTGTTTCCTTTCTCCATTTTCATGGGAATTTCTGACAAACACACACCACCAGTAGAAGAGAATATATGTAGCTCAGGACTGCACTGCAGAGTCCTTAGCACTCTCTGAGCTTGGTTGTTCATTTGCAGACATTTTGTTACCCAGCTAGGTAACATCATCCGTGCCAGTGAGTGTGGGGTTTCCTCCCTGTTTATAATTTGCTCTGCTGGTGTTAGTGAGGGTGTGATTTTTTTCTCCTTGGTGGCCTTTTGCTCCAAGATGAAAGCTGCAGTATGGAGCTCAATTCACTGCAGGCAAAATGGTGCATAATCCCAAACATACAGTATGAATGAATGGGAGTCTTTTGCTGATCCCATCTCTTTCAAAATAAAAATAAATGTGCTTATTCCGTATTTATCGGTTTGTCTCCTGCAGCCATATACAATCTCTTTGACATGTTGGCTTCACAGGTAGTCCTCGACTTACAATTATTCGTTTAGAGACCATTCGAAGTTACAGCTGCACTGAAATAAATGACTTATGACCGTTTCTCACACTTAGGACCACTTCAGCATTCCCAGGGTCAGATAGCAATAGCAATATAGCAATAGCAGTTAGACTTATATACCGCTTCATAGGGCTTTCAGCCCTCTCTAAGCGGTTTACAGAGTCAGCATATCGCCCCCAACAATTTGGGTCCTCATTTCACCCACCTCAGAAGGATGGAAGGCTGAGTCAACCTTGAGCCGGTGAGATTTGAACTGCTGAACTGCAGATAACAGTCAGCTGAAGTGGCCTGCAGTACTGCACCCTAACCACTGCGCCACCTCGGCTCTTAGTGCAAATGAATAGTGGGTAAATGATCAAAATTCAGATGCTTGGCAACTGACTCATATTTATGACGGTCGCAGCGTCCCGGGGTCACGCGATCCCCTTTTGCGACCTCCTGACAAGCAAAGTCGATGGGGAAGCCGTTAAGTGAATTACTAATTTAACAAGGGCAGTGATTCACTTAGCAACAGTGGTAAGAAAGGTCGTAAAATGGGGGCAAACTCGCTTAACAACGGTCTCACTTAAGCAATAAATTTTGGGCTCAATGTCGAAGACTTCCTGCAATGGGGCAGGTCTTGCAAAGTAGAGGAAATACGTTTATTCCATATTTATCAACTTGCCTCTGCAACCCTATACACAATCTCTTTGACAGGTTGGTTCTATTTCACAGTGAACAGCAATTAACAACACATAAATAACACTAATCCATAAACATTAAGAACCTTCAGGGCTTTCTAGAAAACATTGGAGCAATGGCCTTATACTGCAGGAAAAAAACACCCTGATAAAGTTTAATATTACTGATATCTACTTACATCCTTCCTGGACTCTATAAAATAGGGATGGCGAACCTTTTTGACACCGATTGCCCAAACCACGATGCACATCAATGCATGCCACAGCACTGGAAGCCCAAAGAACTGGTTTTTTGGCCTGAAAAAACAGCCCAAAAAACAGCCTGAAAATGCCCCCCCAAAAGGCCTGTTTTGGGGGGCTGTTTTCAGGCCGTTTTCTGGTGCTCGGGCACCTGCGAAGACCGCCTGGCTGGCATGCATGTGCGTGCCGGAAACCAGAAGATCAATTGGTGACAGCTCCATGCGTGCCCACGGAGAGGGCTCTGCATCAGGGGTGGGTTGATGCCAACATTACTGCCGGTTTGGTGCGCAAAAAAAATGTGCTTGCTTCGCGGTGCGCATGCCAAACACGTGCTCAGAGCATGTGCACATTTGCATCTAAATGCGCAAAACATTAGAAAAGGGGGGAAATTACATTTCCGCAGTGAAAATTGTTCTGCACATGCGCAGAACCAAAAATCAAGTTGGCGGTGGCAGTGGCGAACCACTGGTTCGGGGGCACAGCAGGCATGAGTCGCTGCCGGTTCCAGCAGCCCAGGCGACCAAGTTACTACCGGTTCGGCTGAACCGGTCCAAACCAGTAGGAACCCACCTCTACTCTGCATGCCATCTCTGGCACGTGTACCATAGGTTTGCCATCACGGCTATATTGAGTCAGGACCTAAAGTAAAGCAGGGCATAAGTGTGAGACAAGACATGAAATGAGGCAAGACAGAAAGAAGGAATAATTTTTAAGACTTGTAGAAAGACAGGAAGATTAAGTGCCAAGCCTCAACTTCTCACCTGCCGCATGTTCAGCTAAAGTCCAGTCAACCACAAACACTTTATTGGAAACTTAGATGCTTCTTTGCAAGCCACCTGTGACCTCGATCTACATGAGGGGGCCAAGGTGTTTTACTTTTTGCATAGTAACAGTAGTCTATAACAGGGGTGGGTTCCTGCCAGTTCTAACCTCTTCTATAGAAGAGGTTCCATAAATCTACAGTGTCGTTTAGAACCCGTTCCAGCTCCCTCCCCCTGCCCGTAAGTACATCATCAAGATGAAGAGCAAGAGAAGGAATTCTGGGAGTTGAAGTCCAAAAGTCTTAAAGCTGTCAAGTTTGAACACCCCTGGTTTTTTTTTTCCTAAAGGGTTAGGGGTGCAAGGGTCTTGTAACTTGACAGCTTTAAGACTTGCACACTTCAGAGTTTCTGAGCCAACATTTTGGTTGCTAAGCAAGAGTGTTGTTAAGTGAGTTTCACCACATTTTACAAGTTGGCCACACCCACCCGGTCACATGGCTGGCAAGCCACTCCTACCCAGTCACATGGCCGGCAAGCCACTCCCACAAAGCAGGCCACACCTACAGAAGAGGTTCTAAAAAAAATTGAAACCCACCACTGTATAGATTATGTGACCAATTAATGCTGACATAGTACATTTCCGTGTCTGACTGCTTTTGAAGAATATATAAGAACTCGCTTCTCCATAAGAAAGCTGTTCAGATGTTTAGATGTCTGCTTTGGCTATCTTGCTCTGGGAGCCACAAAGGTCCTAACCGGAAGCCCCCTGTTCAATTCTGGAGCTGACCAGAAGTTCAGTTCCCCCACCATAGAGTCTCCTCCTAGCGCGGCGTCTTTTTTCCTCTACCGGTGATAACCGAAAGCCCTATCAATTGTGGAGACAAATGGAAAACCCTCCCCTTGCCATAGAGTCTTTTCCTGGCACACTGTGTTTCTCTCCCCACCCACCCACCCCGAACTGGTGACGGAGCCGCAGCAGAGGGAGGAAAGAGCCACATGCAGCTCCAGCTCCAATGGAGGGAGGGAGAATAAATTTTTGCAATGAAAATTGTTGTGTACATGCGCAGAACCGAAAAACAAGATGGCACCGCTGTAGAACTGGTTCGGGGGCGTGGCAGGCCTGGGTCTCTCCTGGTTCCAGCAAGCCAGGCTGCCAAGTTACTACCTGTTCGACCGAACCGGTCCAAACCAGTAGGAACCCACCTCTGCTGTGATTCTAATTAGAAATTTAGCAGTTAAATTCAGACAACATGCTAAGTTTGATTGGTTTAAAACCTTACCTGGGTGTTTTTTTTCCCTGTCACCTAACTTGTGGCAGGCAAAAGAATGGATTGTTCATTTAGTTTATGATTTATTATATTGTCTGAACTCAGAAAATGGACAACTTCAGTATGTTTAAGCAAGCTGTATAAATGCAGCCAGTGTGAGAGAGAGAGACACTTTTTTTAAAATGAAGTTACTATTGGTAGATTAACATTTTCAGCTTTGTCACGATAACCAAGATGGCTATTTTTAAAAACATGTTTAATTTTAATTAGCAACTCTTGAGATGAAAATGAGGATTTTTAAAAATAATTTCAAATAGCTCTTGGGAAAATAGCAAAGGAAAGCAATGGTCATTTTTAAAGGGGGAAAAGTTAATTAGGGATAGAAAAGGATGCAAAATTATATATTTATATATATAAATATGCAAAATTTAGGGGATTGGCAACTGGTAAGTATTTGTGACGGTTGCACTGTCCAGGAATCATGTGATCCCCATTTGTCATGTGATTCCCAGCCTGTTTCTGACAAGCAAAGTCGATTGGGGGGGAAGCTTGATTTGCTTAACAATCATACGATTCACTTAACAACTCAAGCAATTCACTTAACAACCAGTGGCAAAAAAAAAATTCGTAAAATTGCACAGAACTTATTTAAGAACTGACTTGCCTCCTCGTCTTCTTTTAACGACCCCATAATCCCTTGCTTGGTGGAGTCTGAGCAACTGAAGGGAGCTATCAGAGTGTTTTATTGGCCGGATGCCCTTCCTGTCGCCAATGCGGAGTTTCGTTCAGCAGATACAGTCTCCATGTGCCCATAGAGAGAAAAATCTGCCTCTATCCGGGGTCGAACTTCACAGCCTCCTGATTGTGAGGCAAGAGCTCCAACCTCTAGGCCACTGCACCACTCCAGAACTGTCTTGCCTAGCAATGGAAATTCTGACGGTCGTAAATTGAGGACTACCTATATGTTGGTTCCATAGAAATATTTAACAGAACATATACAGAGTCTTGTCCCACATATGCTTATGGACTTTGGCACATATCCGTGTAAACCTATGTACTACGGTACATCTACTGCTACCCCCAACATGGCTCAATTTTACTGCATAAAAACTACAAAAATAGATATAGATACTTTTTATTTTTATTGTTCTACTGTTGAGCATTTTTCTTCCGAAAGCAGACAAATATTCTGTCCTTGCCGTACAAAGGAAATCGCATTCCTGCACAGGTTTCCAAAGTTCGAAAGACTTCGTAGGCATTCAAACTGGGGTTTTCTGTCCATTTTTAACCTCTGAGAAGTGTAGGGAAATGTGGCTTCCTTTGTCTGAGAGGGATAGAAATACTGTCCAACTACTGAACGACACATTTAATTAGGTGAAATGGTTTTTACAATAATGAAATAGACACATTTTTTCTTTCATGTAATGGCTATTCCCACTTGAAGCAAGGAGATTTTGTGAACCTTTAGGTCCCTGAGATGTACATTGCTAAAGTCCAACTGCAGCTCATGGAAAATTCAGCATGTACTGTATTTTTCGGAGCATAAGATGCACTTCCCCCACCCCAAAAGAGAGTGAAAATTTAGGTGCATCTTATATACCGAATGTAGCCCTGCCCACCCACCGGCCCCCACCCTTTGTCCTCTGCCTCCCAGCAATTTGCCTCCTTGCAGCAAACAGCAATGAGCCTGTTTCAGTTTCAGCTTCAGCACAGTCTGATTAGCACAAGCAGCTGATCGGCCTCCCGACAATCAGCTGTTTTAGGCTGCAAGTATTGCCATTGCCTATTGCCGCCTCCACGCACCCCATTTTTGGCCTCTGCATCCCATTTTTGGCCTCTGCGAGCCCCGTCTTTGGCCTCCCCATGCCCTGTTTTCCGCCCATCCTGATCCCCACCGCTTGGAATGGGTGAAAAATGGGAGGCACGGAAGCCAAAAATGGGGCATGCGGAGGCTGAAAATGGGATGTGGAGGCTGAAAATGGGGTGTGCAGAGGCAGCAATAGGCAATGGCAATCCCTGCAGCCTGAAACAGCTGATCCTCGGGAGGCCGATCCAACTGACAATCAGCTGCTTGTGCTAATCAGGCTGTGCTTGAAGCTGAAACTGAAACAAGCTGTTTACTGCAAGGAGGCAAATTGCTGGGAGGCAGAGGCAGATTTTTTTTTCTTGTGCTAATCAGGCTGTGCTGAAACTGAAACAGGCTGTTTGCAAGGAGGCAAATTGCTGAGAGGCAGAGGCGGATTTTTTTTCTTGTTTTCCTCCCCAAAAGCTAGGTGCGTCTTATACTTCGGAGCATCTTATACTCCAAAAAATACGGTAATTCCCATCCATTTCAAAAAGAAATTAAAGATGCCGTTTGCCAGATCAGCCACCTCCTGTTCACAACTTTTGCCTCTCGAACTTTCCATGACGTGATAATCATGTTGTCCCATCAATGCAGATTTTGTGCATGGTGGGTCTAAAGAATTGTCATCTTCTGCCTTAGAAGATGGGCCATTTATATCTTGTGACTGCCCTGCGCGCTGATTAAAAGGTAAAAGTTTCCCTCTCCAGCCATATCCAACTCTAGAGCCTGTTGCTCATTTCCGAGGAAGCCAACTTTGTCCAAAGACACTTCTGTGGTCATGTGGCCAACATGGCTATACACCAAAGGCACAGAGGACACTGGTACCTTCCCACCAAAGTGATACCTATTAATCTACTCGCATTTGCATGCTCGTGCTCTGATTAAACTAGGCTAAATCATAACACGTGCTGTGCTTTAATGTTTTTCAACCTCCCACTGTCCTCTGGAAAGTCAAAATGGGAGGGAGGGGTGTCCCTCTGGACAACTATCCTACTGGATTAGAGCGAAAGTTTATGTGGTCCATAGTTTTGATTCCTGAAGGACCTTGCACAACGTTCAGAGATGACATAATGAAGCTGGGGAAACTATCATTCCGAATGTTTTACGCAAGAGGGAAAGAGTGGTAGGAGAAGGGCAGGCAGAATCTGAAGGTGATGGAGTCAAGAGAGGAACCAGCCAGGAATCCTTATGTTCCCACAAGCGGTTCAAATCCAAAACGTGTTGAATTCCATTAACTGTTACCTAGCATCAATTTAGTGCTGACTATTAACTCGGCAGGTAGGACTTTCCAAACTTATGGTCTGTTCCAAGTCTATCTTTCTCTCTCAACCAGGAGTGGGATTCAAAAATTTTAGCAACTGGTTCCATGCCGTCGCTGGGTGGGCGTGGCCATGTCTTTGCAACTACCGGTTCGGCGAACCCGATGTAAAATTAGCATCCAGTTCACCCAATCCGGTCCGAACCGGCTGAATCCCACCCCTGCTCTCAACCCCAAGCCCAAGTGAATTCAAATCTCCTGCCTGCCCCCGTATCAGTTCGCTACTTATGGAAAGAAGGGCTTAATGTCAGGGGTGGAGAATCAGGACTAAATTGGTGCTAGATAAGTTAAAGGGATTCAAGATGGATGAGGACGTAGCCTACTTGTGAGACTATAAGGACTCCAAGCTGATTCCTCTCTTGACTTCACCTTGAAGGCTCTCTCCTACACCTGCCACTCTTTCCCTCTGGCATAAAATCCTCAGGATGATGGTTTTCCCAGCTTCATTATGTCTTCTGTGGACACTGTGCAGGATTCTCATAGATATAAGCTATGGACCAGGTAAACTTTTGCTCTGATCAGACAGGATAATTGTCCAGTGGGACATCCCATCCAAGGGTGGGATTCTACCAGTTCGGACCGGTTCGAGCAAACCACTAACTCCCAATGATCAGCTGGGAGCGAACCAGGTCATCCTGATGATCAGATGGTGCCCACCCGCCTTCCCACGCTATTTTCCTACCTTTTTTCTCAGCTGATTCACGCGGCAGAGTGGATTGGCGCGCAATCAGCTGTGTTACACCTCCAAAGAAACCTGGAAGTGAAGATTTCTTCCAACTGCACACATACGCACAAATCGTGCGATCACCAAACCGGTTGTTAAATTGGGAGGATTCCACCACTGATCCCCTCCCCTCCATGTCACCTTTTAATTATTGTATCAGTGCAATGCCCTAAAGTAGGGTTATCCAAACTTGGCTATTTAAGACTTGTGGACTTCACAACTCCCAGAATTCCCCAACCAGCATGGGAGTTGAAGTATTCTCTCAGCTCTATTACCCTCCAACTGATCAGACCAGGTTTGATCCATGTTCTCTTCCAAGAGTGTGTTTCCATCCCACAGTTTCTTCACGTACTTTAGAAGTTCCTTTTTGGCTCCAGAGAATTTCATCTGTATCTACAGTCTTCCTGGTTCTGTGTTAGTAGAACATTTGACAGGAATTTGGGGGTATTCACCCCAAGATTTATACAGGAAGTAAGCTGAACATGGCTAAGAGCAATGTGTTAATTTGAGAAGGCAGTCAGTGGGAGGGAGAGAAACAGATGTGTATTCTTTCAAACACCGCTGGCCATCTTCTTCACAACAGTGTTACCTGTGGGGTCACTAGAATGGAAGGAAGGGAGGGAGGGAGAAAGAAGGAAGGAGGGAGAGAGGGAGGGAGGGGAGAGAGGGAGGGAGGGAGGGAGGAGGAGAGAGGGAGGGAGGGAGGAAGGAGGGAGGGAGAAGAAAGGAGGGGAGAAGAGCAGAGGAGAGGAAGGGCAAAGGAGAAGGGAGGGAGGGAGGGAGGGATGGAAGGAGGGGAGAGAGGAGGGGAAGAGAGGAGAGGAAGGACAAAGGGGAAAGAAGGGAGGGAGGGAGGGGAAGAGAGCAGAGAAGAGGAAGAACAAATGGGAACGAAGGAAGGGAGGGAGGGGAAGGGAGGGAAGGAGGGAGGGAGAAGAGAGATGGGGAAGAGAGCAGAGGAGAGGAAGGACAAAGGGGAAGGAAGGAAGGAAGGAAGGAAGGAAGGAAGGAAGGAAGGCCAGAAAGATGTACTTCATGACCCCAAAAAAGATGACAGAGCTAAGGGGATACACCATGCTTCTTACATTGAAGCTTCTCACAAATCCTGCCCTAATCCACAGCTGATGTGCAAAACAACCCATCTGAATTCCCTGTTTGACAGGTGTGGCGCCCTCCTAGAAATGAAATACTGATTCCCTAAAAACGATGTGCTCTATTTCTACTGTAAAATCTTTAGCTAATGTGCTTTGCTTCTTGGAGGCCCCCCAAGGCAGGGTGCTCATTCCTGCCATACTAAGATGTGCTTCACCCAAACGACAACATGGAGGTGGCGGGTCACCAACTCTGAAGAAAAGCAAAACCTGACGAAAAATATTGCATAATTTTTTCTCGAAGCGTTAAAATTCGTTTGCACGGGATGCCTGGCCCAGCGGACATGTTTATCCTTGCTCGCCAATTACTTTTCTGCTTCAGGATGTGGCAAAGGACCCCCCCAAAAACCCCTATATTTCGCTTTTTTTAAAAAAAAGAAAAAAAAGAAAACAATCCATCCGTTGCATTGGATCAGGAGTAGCCGCAGGCATCCGTGTGGACCCTTAAAATCCCCCTGCTGTGCAGACGGAGAAAGTTGAACATCTCTGAAGGCATGGCATGGAATCCGGGTCGAGGTTTGACGTTGTCGTAGTAATGGTGAGTTATAAATATCCCTGAGGGGTTCATGGGGAAACCCCAAAATCCAAAGAGGTGCACCTCTTCACAGAGCTCCAAGGCGGCCGTCACGAGAATCAGCCCTGTGGTGATACGCTTGGCCCGCACCCCTTGAGTCAGCCAGTAGCGGGAGACATTGATGAGATATTTGGGGTGGAAAAAGTAGACGGCCTTCTTGGATTGAAAGTCATCCAGGACGTACCTGACCCTGAGGGAGACGTCGGTGTTGTGGGTGTTGTAGAAGGCGGGAAGCAACACGGAGGAGTTTTCGTAGGATTTCAGGACCTGGTAAAAAGGCCTCCGCCATTTCTCCAGCCTCTGGAACCTGGTATGATTATTCAGAAGGGGAGGAGGAGAAGAGTAAACAAAGAGTAAAAAAACGGAGCAATCTAATATTTGGCCTTTAAAATTCTCCCCTGATAAAAAAGCATGTTGCAATTAAAAGAGTTTTATGGTGGGCTTCTTGGGGTCTGTGAGACAGGAACTCCTCATTTAAATGTCAAAGGTGTGGAAAAGGAAGGAAAATCAGAAATTGTGCTTTTTGTCAAAGGGCAAGGTCCTTTTTTTGTTTTTTTCTTAAGATCCAACTCTGGAACCTCTGAGCCCTCTGGAGACCAAAGACTTGGCTTCTGAGTCATGTTTCAGTTCCAGACACTATAAAATCAGGGATAAATGCTAAATAAATCTCCTTTACTGTTCAGAACAGATGGAGTCATCTTAAGGCGGAAGGAAGGAAGGAAGGAAGATAAAAGAAAGAGGGAAGGAGGAAGAAAAGAAGGAAGGAAGATAAAAGAGGGAGGAAAGGAGGGTGAAAAGGAAGGAAGAGGGAGGGAGAGAGGGAGGGAGGAAGATAAAGAAAGATGGAGGGAGCGAAGAAAAGGAAGGAGGATAAAAGAAAGAGGGAGGAGGGAGGAGGAAGAAGGAAGGAAAATAAAAGAGGGAGGGTGGAAAATAGGAAGGAAGATAAAAGAGAGAGGGAGGGGAGAGGGAAGAAAAGGATGGAAGGAAAATAGGAAGGTAAAAGAAAGAGGGGAAAAAGAGGTGGGAAGGAAGGAAGATAAAAGAGGGAGGAAAGGAGGGTAAAAAGGAAGGAAGAGGAAGGGAGAGAGGGAGGGGGGAAGATAAAGAAAGATGGAGGGAGCGAAGAAAAGGAAGGAGGA
Organism: Thamnophis elegans; assembly: GCF_009769535.1. Taxonomy (NCBI): domain Eukaryota; kingdom Metazoa; phylum Chordata; class Lepidosauria; order Squamata; family Natricidae; genus Thamnophis; species Thamnophis elegans. The sequence goes on along the minus strand of NC_045543.1, from coordinate 141,396,507 downwards.
TAAAAGAAAGAGGGAGGAGGGAGGAGGGAGGAGGGAGGAGGGAGGAGGAAGGAAAATAAAAGAGGGAGGGAGGGAAGGAAGGAAGATAAAAGAGGGAGGGAGGGAGGAAAATAGGAAGGAAGATAAAAGAGAGAGGGAGGGGGAGGGAAGGAAGGAAAATAAAAGAAAGAGGGAGGGAGGGAGAGAGGGAAGAAAAGGATGGAAGGAAAATAGGAAGGTAAAAGAAAGAGGGGAAAAAGAGGGAGGGAAGGAAGGAAGATAAAAGAGGGAGGAAAGGAGGGTAAAAAGGAAGGAAGAGGAAGGGAGAGAGGGAGGGAGGAAGATAAAGAAAGATGGAGGGAGCGAAGAAAAGGAAGGAGGATAAAAGAAAGAGGGAGGAGGGAGGAGGGAGGAGGAAGGAAAATAAAAGAGGGAGGGAGGGAAGGAAGGAAGATAAAAGAAAGAGGGAGGGAGGGAGGGAGGGAGGGAGGAAAATAGGAAGGAAGATAAAAGAGAGAGGGAGGGGGAGGGAAGGAAGGAAAATAAAAGAAAGAGGGAGGGAGGGAGAGAGGGAAGAAAAGGATGGAAGGAAAATAGAAGGTAAAAGAAAGAGGGAAAAAGAAAGGAGGGAAGGAAGGAAGATAAAAGAGGGAGGAAGGAAAATAGGAAGGAAGATAAAAGAGGGAGGAAGGAAAATAGGAAGGAAGATAAAAGAGGGAGGAAGGAAAATAGGAAGGAAGATAAAAGAGAGAGGGAGGGGGAGGGAAGGAAGGAAGATAAAAGAAAGAGGGAGGGAGAGAGGGAAGAAAGGATGGAAGGAAAATAGGAAGGTAAAAGAAAGAGGGGAAAAGAAGGGAGGGAAGGAAGGAAGATAAAAGAGGGAGGAAGGAAAATAGGAAGGAAGATAAAAGAGGGAGGGAGGTAAGGAAGGACAGCCAAGGAAAGGAAGCTAAGGAAAGGAAGTTAAAGTAGGGAGGGAGGGAATGAGGGAGGGAGGAAAGAAAAGCAAGGGAAAGCAAGAACACAGAAGAAGAGAACATGCGTGGGCTGAAGTCCACATGCATCCTTTCAACCACACGCATTTCCCCTGATGACAAGGAAGCTCAAATGACTCTCACTTCCAGTTGCTATGAAATTACAGCGTCGAAAGCCATGAATTGCCAGGGCAAGTAGGACGACGTGGCTCCCTCTTTCTCAGGCCTGCGGCTTCCACAGAGGCTGAGGAGGGGAAAGGAGGCTGGGAAACGACTGACCTTTCCGTAATTATGCTGGGGTTGACCGTCACGACGTTAGTCTTGACACCAACATCTGCAACGTATTTCCTCGATATGGGTGGCAAATTGCATCTGTAGGATGGAAATGATCTTAGGGTTATTGTTTTAATGGTAACCCTCTCCCTCCTCATCCAAAACAAACACCAGTTTACACAGCGCCACAAACAGCCAACCAAGTCAGTCTACCAGATGGGGACGCCGAGGCCTTTGGGTTTAGACCAGGGGTCGGCAACCTGAAACACTCAAAGAGCCACAAAGGTCCTAACCGGAAGCCCCCCCCCTCCCCGTTCAATTCTGGAGCCAACCGTAAATCCGGTTTCCCCACCATAGAGTATCCTCCTAGTACTGCATCCTTTTTCCTCTATGTGTTCTAACCGAAAGCCTATCAATTGTGGAGCTCACCCAAAAAAACCACGCCTTGCCACAGAGTCTCATCCACTAACCGGAAGTTTCTCTCAAAATTGTGGTGCCGACTGGCAACAGGGAGCCGCAGCAAAGGGATGAAAGAGCCACATGCGGCTCCAGAGCCGCAGGTTGCTGACCCCTGGTTTAGATGAAGGGCTTTATTGATTGATTTCAATTTAGAACTGGCTCAACTACAGACAATTCTGGGCAGCTTATAGCAATAGCACTTAGAGTTACCCACGTTTCCCCAAAAATAAGACAGGGTCTTATTTTCTTTTGACTCCCCCCCCCCCGAAATAAGTGATTGGCCTTATTTTTGGAGAGGTCTTATTATTTTTGAGGTACAGGAGGTGGCAACTGTGGTCACCTCATGGCTGCTGCTGTGTTGCAATATTTTCGTAGAGGGCTTATTTTTGGGGGAGGGTTTATTTTAGCACATGCGCTCAAAAGCCCAATTGGGCTTATTATCCGGGGAGGTCTTATTTTCAGGGAAACAGGGTATAAACCGCTTCACAATGTTTTACAGGCCTCTCTGCAGAGCCAGCCTATTGCCCCTAACAATCTGGGCCCTCATTTTACCTGCCTCAGAAGGCTGAGTCAACCTTGAGCCTGGGAAGATATTTTAAACTGTACTGAACAATAAAATAAAAAGAAAAAAAATAAATATCCAAGAAAAAAGACATAAGAAATACATTTAAAAAAAACAACCAATGGGAGTTCAACAAACTCCCCACCCTCTATTTTCAGGCCTAGAATAGCCAGGTGTTTAAGATTTTAATCTTCCATAAGTGTCTATGGAATTCAAAGGGAATTGGACTTGTGACTATGTTGAGATTATAGGCTGGTCCCTCTTTTGACTCCTCCCGCAGGTTCTGCTACTCGTCCTACACCAGGGGTGTCAAACTCGATTTTCCCACAGGCCGGATCATCTGTCTCCCATGGGCTGGTGGAGCGGGGGAGAGGGGAGGAGTTGGCAGGCACGGGCAGGAGTTGGCGGGCGCATGCACGCGCAGGCCCCACCCCCGCCATCCTGGCTGCCTTCTGTGCGTACTTGCACACGCCAGGATAGCGTGGGCCAGGCCGAAGTGATGCAGGCCGGGCCCTTACAATTTCCAAGATGGCCGCGCGGGCCAGATCCGACCATATCTTGTATTTGACACCCCTGTCCTACCCTAATACATCCATTTGATCCTGAAGGGCAGCGCCACCTTTCTTTCTTTAACTTTTTTCTTTTTCTTTTTTCCTGATAAAGAAGTAGAAAGAGCAAAAGGAAATAGTGGTTTTTTTTTTCCAAAGAGCTGGCATCCTGAATAAGATACAGAGTTATATAAGGAATGCTTAATTGGGAGCAATTTTAGCTTTGAGCTTCTAAGCAAGATCCACATGGAATCTAAGCTGCTTTAACAAGGGTCCTTCTCAAAATATCTAAATAAATTTCTGTTAAACCCCAAATCTACTGAATGCAGTATCTATTTTCCTTAGATTGTTTTTTTAAATTAAAATTTCAAAACAAACACAACACATAAAATCTTCCTTTTTTACATACTGTAGAAAGTGTATCAGTTGGTTACAAAAAACTTTCATGCGTCTCTTCCACAGTCATCAAGCCTAATTCATATTAACTCAAGTATTTTAACTCAGATATTTATACATGTTACCATCATCATACCACCATTTTCAATTGACTATAGTTGTTTAAATGTCCTTCATCATAAAATATACCAAGGTTTAATACATAACCACATACTGACATGACATTTACTATTTCTAAAATCCTCCAATGACACTAAATCCTAATGTCCTATTCTAGCTAAACATTCATAATATTTAATAACAAAGTTTTCTATCCTTCTTTCCAAATCACTGTTTACAATTCGCATCTCATTTCCTTATACTGCATATCAGACATTAATACAATCGAACGAGTTCAGAGATACTTCACGAGAAGAGTCCTCCATTCCTCTGCTCACAATAGAATCCCTTATGCCACCAGACTTGAGATTTGGGGCTTCAGACAACTTAGAACTTTGCCGCCTTTGAATCGTAGTACCTAAAATTATCTGCTACAATGCCCTACCTGTCAATGACTACTTCAGCTTCAACCACAACAATACATGAGCACACAATAGATACAAACTTAGGGGACCGGGGGGCGGAGCCTGTTGCCGAGGAGAGCTCAACCGAGCTCCTCTCAGAGATCTGGTCTGTATATCTAATTAAGATCATAGATATCACCCCTTTTTGGCTAAGAAAGGGGCAGGAAGTAGCTCTGTGTGCTAGGGTCTATTCGTAATTCACAGCCTTTCTCCTTTTTTTTGGCTGTGGACAGAGATTAGATCCAGCGTGAGCGGAGCTTTTATCTCCAGCCAGTTCTTCTCAGCTGCCTTTTTTTGCAGCCCCAGACAGGCGACCCCCCCCCCAGGACATTTACCCCTTTGTTATCGGGGTAAATAACAAAGAAGCAAGAGACGAGAATAAAATATAGATAGAATGATTTACACTATTTAAGCATAGATAAAGATGGGGGGGCTGAGCTTAACACAAAGAGTTTCTTTTTTTTTTGGTTTTTTTTTCCTTTAATATATTATTTTTATTTTTAATCCATATGAATATAAGATACTTTAGATAGAAGGCAGTGCCAGGTGTGGGCCCTGGGAAGTCAGGAGGAGTAGGGATGGGGATTTTTGGGGGGTGGGTGGGTGGGTGTTAACATAGTCTCAATAAGAACAAGAATGCACTTATATACGGTTGTTCTTTTTTTTCTCCTTTTTTTTTTTTACTCTTTTCTTTCTTTAAAAATTTTTTTTCCCTTGGTTTATTTTACTTTTTATCAGATTATAATAAACAACACTTGAATAAAGGAATACACCAAGGAGGGAGGTAGAGGGAAAGAGGAGGGAGGAGTAAGGAAGGAGTAAGGGGAATGCAAGGAGGGTGTGTTGGGAGTAAGGGGAGAAGGAAGGTTTGAGGGGAAAGGGAAGTAGGAGGGGAGCGTTAGAGGGAGGAAAGGAAAGTTGGAGGGGGTAGATGGGGTGTATGGAGGATGGAAGTGTCAGGTGGGGTTGTGAATGATGAGTTGTGTTTTCTTTTTATTTTATTTTTTTTATTTTTTTTTTATTTTTTTTTTTCTTATAGCAAATACTCTGTATATAAGTGATTGTAAAATGGAATGTGAAAATGAATAAAATATATTTAAAAAAAAATAGATACAAACTTAGGGTAAACAGCTCCAAACTCAATTGCAGAAAATACGACTTCAGCAACAGAGGGGTCAACGCCTGGAATGCTCTACCTGACTCTGTGGCTTCTTCCCCAAACCCCCAAAACTTTAACCTTAGACTGTCTACAGTCAACCTCACCCCATTCCTAAGAAGTCGGTAAGGGGGCGTGCATAAGCGCACCAGCGTGCCTTCCGTCCCTGTCCTAATACTCCCTTGTATTCGTATTCATTTCATGTATTCACAATCATGTTTATACTTATATCTGTTATTTAATCAATGCTTGATGAAATAAATAAAATGAAATGAAGTGAAATGAAATAAAATAAAATAAAATAAAATAAATATCTCCGATTACTGACATTGGCCTGGGAAATTGTACCTTACGTATTTGGGATAAGATGATCATGCTAGGCTTTGAGATTGCTTCTCCCCCACCCCCCGCATCTTTTATCATTATAATTTCCTTATCTCATCCTTTTCAAGCGCATGGATTGAATTGTGTCTTTCTAACTAACCCATTCTGCAAGCCTGCTTTTTTTCAGCCTCAAAGAACAGCTGGAAGCTGAATTTGTAATCAAGGCAAGGGAAGATTTGCAGGAACCAAAGTACAAGATATAATTAGGAATCCGTTCTTTGTCATTCATCTCCATGCAGAACATAATTTTCGCCTTTGATGAAGAAATGCATTTTTGCCAGTTTTTATGTAGTAGTTAAGTAACCAGGCTAGAAAGTAAGAGACTCTGAGTTCACGTTCTGCCTTAGCCATGAAAACAGGCTGGGTGACTTTCGGCCAATCACCAGGAGACCGTGAGTTCTAGTCCTGCCTTAGCCATGAAAACCAGCTGAGTGATCTTGGGCCAATCACTTTCTCTCAACCAAACCCACCTTACAGGACACAGTAAGGAGGACACAAATAAACCTCCAAGTCCTTCAATTGCCCTCAAAAATGCAAATGACCAGCTTGTCTGGGAGGAATATAAATCCTTCCATTCTCCACTGTCCTGTCAGAACTGAAAAAGGTTTCTTGGATGAGAAGAGAAACGTCTTCGAAGAAAAAAACAGACAAGAAAATCCAGTTGCTTCCTGAAAAAGCACCTTTGGTACAAAACGTTTGCAATCAAAAAATTCTTAGTCCTTGGAACAGAAATCCACTTTTGAACTGCTGAAGCTGTACTTAAGTTTTAAAAATCCTGTAGAAATCCTTCCATGCAACCCCAAGAGATTTTTCTAAAACCTGTGAGATACAGTATATCTACTCAAAAAGGCTAAGAATTACTCTGGGTCCTATATATTGGCCCAAAAAGCCAATGCAATCATAAGTTGCCGAGAGATAGAATCAAGATCAGGTAAAGTGTTAATGCCCTTTTATAATCCCTTGGTAAGGCCACACTTGGAATACTGCATTCAGTTTTGGTCACCATGACGTAAAAAAGATGTTGAGACTCTAGAAAGAGTGCAGAGAAAAGCAACAAAGATGATTAGGGGAATGGAGGCTAAAACATATGAAGAATGGCTGCAAGAACTGGGTATGTCTAGTTTAATGAAAATAAGGACCAGGGGAGAGGCTTGATAGCAGTCTTCCAATATCTCAGGGGCTGCCACAAAGAAGTGGGAGTCAAGCTATTTTCCAAAGCACCTGAATGCAGGAAAGAGAAGCAACGGATGGGAACGAATCAAGGAGAAAACCAACCAATGACTAAGGAGAAATTTCCTGACAGTGAGAACAATTAATCAGTGGAACAACTTGCCTTCAGAAGTTGTGGGTGCTCCATCATATTGGAGATTTTTAAGAAGCGATGGGACAACCATTTTTTCTGAAATTTTATAGGGTCTCCAAGGTCTCTTCCAACTCTATTATTTATGGAGCACATAAGTACGGTTCAATGCATAAAATGACTGGAGGGTCAGCATTGACCAAGTCAGTAAATCCATCAATTTAAATATAATCTCCCAAATGATTTCATCATGTGGGGATTCCTCAAACTTTTGTTCACTTGTCCACTCTTGTCAGGCATCTTTTGCATTGGGCCTTCAGACCCATCACATTTCATGCTGTGGGAAAATGGGAGGGTGGAGGATTACATGGAGTACGGGAGATATATAGTCAAAATAACATTCTTTTCTCAGAGAGTCAAGGACATGTTGCCCTGCACCTTGAGTGGTGTGACTGGGAGGCCTCTCCAGTTGGAACGGTGCCTGATTGGACCATGGGATGGACATGTGGGTGCTGGGCAGGGACTTGAAGTTTCTTTTGGGTGGGGAAAACCTGGAAACTCTCAGATTCGGGTTTTCCCAGAAGTGCCAATATGACATCTCTAATAAAATGGAACTTTGAGGAACTTCAAGTCTCGGAATCTTCTTTCGCTGGGGGTGTTCTTTGGAACCCTGACCCACTTTTATTTTGATCTCATTCATTGATCTCAGTAGAACAAACTCAATGAACACAAAATATAATGGATTTTATAGGAGAGGGAAATGGAGAGAAGGGGGATTAAATTAATATTCTGTCCCGGCTTCTCAGCCCTGCTGTGATTCATGGCTCCATAATGCTGAGCCAATAGTCAACCAAGAGGTCAATCCAACTAAACAACCGATGTCCCTCTTGTGTAACTTGGCTGTGTTTTGGAGAAAAGAAGGGGAAAAAAATATTTTGCCTTCAGGCCGCAGTTTCAAACATCACCAGCCAAAAGGAGCTGAAATGGATCCAAGAATCAATTTTATCTTAAGTCAGCAGAATCAGAAATGATTTCCTGTCCTTTTTTTTCTTTAATTGAGTCTTAAAACTCTAGATTAACCATCTTGGAAGAATTCGGGGCTCTTTTCGAGACATAAAGCTAATGATTTTTTTTCTAAAAATAATTGAAAGTTATTGTATACACTTTATTTATTTATTTATTTGGGGGGGTTTCCAATTACGAATTCTTTTATCAAGAGGCTAAAGGCAGAAAAGCAGAAAAGCAATAAACATTAACATTTGTGGGTTTTTAAAAATGGTTGTGGTTGAGATCTTCTACTGTTGCTATTATTTTTCTGTTCTTTTGCCTTTAAAGAATTAACCAGTTTACAGGTATAAAGTTTTCCACTATTTTCCACTATTTAAATAGTCAAAGACATAAGCATGTAAATTCACACCACTGTCTTATCACTTCTCACTTTTGTAAAAATTTTGAATGCCCTAGTTAAAGAACCATAATCCTTATGACAGAGATGCTATGGCTCAGTGGCTAAGATGATGAGCTTGTCGATCAGAAAGGTTGGCAGTTCAGCAGTTCGAATCCCTAGTACCGCATAACGGAGTGAGCTCCCCAGCTTCTGCCAACCTATCAGTTCGAAAGCACGTAAAAATGCAAGTAGAAAAATAGGAACCACCTTTGGTGGGAAGGTAACAGCATTTCCGTGTGACTTAGCAATAGCAGTTAGACTTATATACCGCTTCATAGGGCTTTCAGCCATCTCTAAGCGGTTTACAGAGCCAGCATATTGCCCCCAACAACAATCTGGGTCCTCATTTTACCCACCTCGGAAGGATGGAAGGCTGAGTCAACCCTGAGCCGGTGAGATTTGAACAGCCGAACTGCAGAACTGCAGTCAGCTGAAGTAGCCTGCAGTGCCACACTCTAACCACCGCGCCACCTCAGCTCCTAAACACTTTGGTGTTTAGTCATGCCGGACACATGACCACGGAGACATCTTCGGACAATGCTGGATCTTCGGCTTTGAAACGGAGATGAGCACCGCCCCTTAGAGTCAGGAACAACTAGCACGCATATGCGGGGGAACCTTTACCTTAGTCGTTATGAATTCATTTCCAGTTGCTTCTAACTGTGTAAGACAGGGGTGTCAAACTCAAGTCGTCACGGCAGTGTCATATGATGGGTCGTGACTTTTCCCCTCTTCACTAAACCGGGTGTGGCCGTGGCCAACACGTGATGCATCCAGCCCATGGACCGCACGTTTGAGACCCCTGGTGTAAGAGCTTAGTAAATGAGGTGTGAAAAAAAACCCTCAAAAGTTGCCTATGCCTTCATTAGCAACAATAGCAACACAATCACTGAATATAAAAATCCCAAGGAGATCATGCTGGGCAATTACCGTAACACAAAATCGGCAGCGTCGATCTCCTGGCCACATCCGCTGTTCTTCAAAATTCCTCCGTTTCCAACCACCGCACATTTCTTAAACTGGGAACGAGAATAGGGCATCTCCTGGAGCAACCGAAAAATAGGGAGCAATTTTTGGAACAGTCGTACACATTTATCCCAAAGGTGCTTTTCCCCCCCCCCCCCCAAGAGGCAACTGGACTTAACAGGGTTGGAAGAAACATCTGGGTTCAGTTCCAAGTGGGGAGAAAGACACTGGATACATGGTGGCTGTTTGGGAAGATGGTTTAATGGCGGACAGGGCCACGTGGTTTGAGGTCCTGGGCAAAGAAAAAAAGCACTTGGGCGGGAGTGAGAGAGAGATTTATACTCTCTCTTGGGCCCCGCCTTGGAGCTTCCTGTTCCTGTGTAGGAAATGTATTCTGTTTGGTTGTCAGACTCCCATGGGGTCCTGCAGGGGTAACCTTGTAGTGTCTTGAGCCCCAAGCTTGGTTGAATCTTGCAGGGTGATGATGAAGGGCCTTTGGGCAATTGCTATGATGGCTGAGGGCTAATCCTATCTTTGTTGGATCTTGAGTGAGGGCATTTGCCTATGAATAGACCTAGCTATCTCTTAAGTGCAGACCTCTGCTGTGGGCTATTGAGGAGGGTGGGGGCTATTAAGAGTGAGTCCGCTTCCTGCCTAAAAAAACATGTCTCATCTCCATTTCTCATCCAGGGAACATAATATTCCGTGACCCGTCAAAACCGCGCTCGACTAAGCCACGCCCGATTAAACCATGTCGCTGACGTCATCAACAGGGCGACAACAGCCAGTGCGGAGAAAGAAGGGCGCTTTAAATAGCGCTTTTAAAGCAAGCCGATTCAACTTAAGGTAAGGGTTAGGTTTAGGGTTAGGTTTAGGGTTAGGTTTAGGGTTAGGTTAAGGGTTAGGGTTAACTTTAGGGTTAGATTAAGGGTTAAGATTAGGTTTAGGGTTAGGTTTAGGGTTGGGTTAAGGGTTAGGTTTAGGATTAGGTTTAGGGGGGTTAGGTTTAGGGGTTAATTTTAGGTTTAGGGTTTACAGCGTGCTTCTGTCTCCGCGCTGTTGTCGCCCTGTTGATGACGTCAGCGACGCGGTTTAGTCGAGCGCGGTTTTGTGGTGGAACCTAATATTCTACCTCTTTAATATTTCCTAGAATACTTCATTCTTCTAGGAGAGGGGTGTCTGCTAACTTCCCATAACAGAAAGTCCAGCTGCCTCGTGAAAAAACACCTTTGGGACAACCATGACCTGGATGACTGAGAATCTCCATAGACATTCATTCACATTTGTAGATATATATCTACTCAAAAAGGCACTTCAGTAGGGCTAAGAATTGCTCTGGGTCCTATATATTGGCCCAAAAAGCCAATGCAATCATAGGTTGCCGAGAGATAGAATCGAGATCACGTGAAGCGTTAATACCCTTTTATAATCCCTTGGTAAGGCCACACTTGGAATGCCGCATCTAGTTTTGGTTACCATGATGTACAAAAGATGTTGAGACTCTAGAAAGAGTGCAGAGAAAAGCAACAAAGAAGATTAGGGGACTGGAGGCTAAAAACATATGAAGAACGGCTGCAGGAACTGGGTATGTCTAATTTAATGAAAAGAAGGACCAGGGGAGGCTTGATAGCAGTGTTCCAATATCTCAGGGGCTGCCACAAAGAAGAGGGAGTCAAACTATTCTCCAAGGCACCTGAACGCAGGAAAATCAGAAGGAGAGAGAGAGGCGTACAAAATAGGTGTGTAAAAGATTCATATTATTATTGAATATTATTAACATTTAACTGGAATTATTTATTTATGTGTTCTACCTGGACGGGGCCCAGAGGTGGGTTCCTACCAGTTCGCACCTATTCGGTAGAACCGGTACGTCAAATCTACCGAACCGGTTAGAAGAGGTTCCACCAGTGGACCCGGAAAGCAGGCCACACCTACAGAAGAGGTTCCAAAATTGTTTGAAACCCACCACTGGTCCTTGGATATGATTATTCTACACTATCATGCTCATATTTGTAAAGCTCAGTGCCTCTGTGAAAGTTAAGGATGACTACTGCGTTTGTGGTGCAATCAGAACATTGCGTGTGTCGAAGTTGTTTTAACGCAAACCAAAGATGCCTTTTAAAAACCAAGTTGACATCCTATTCTTATGCATGCCAGTGCTGTGTGAGAGGTAATTTCAGGTGGTTCTGACAAGTGTCGTCGGCATCTTCATATCCGCTCACATGGGCGGCAAGCCACTCCCATCCGGTCACATGGGCGGCAAGCCACTCCCACAAAGGAGGCCACACCCACAGAATAGGTTCGAACAATTTTTGAAACCCACCACTGATGGGGCCCCAACCTGCAAAATGAAACTCTGGGCAGCTACCATAGGACTGGGGAGTGGGGGGGGGGGGGGAGAAGCAAGATAAACAAGAAATATAAAAGAACCACACCACACTCTAAAATAACAAACCAAGGCCTAGAAGACAGCATATAGGTAGTCTGTAGCGATTCTCCATCATCCAGGTGTCATGGTTATCCCAAAGGAACTTTTTCAGGAGGCAACTGGACTTTCTTGTACTTTCTTTTGAAGACGTTTTCCTTCTCATCCAAGAAGTTTCTTCAGCTCTGACAGAATAGTGGGGAGTGGAAGGATAATATATTCCTTGCAGACAGCTGGTCATTTGCATCTTTTTAGAGAGCCGTTGAAGGACTTGGAGGCTTATCTGTGTCCTCAGGGTCACCTGAGTGGTGCATATGATTTGATTGATTTGATTTGATTTGATTATATTTATATGCCGCCCTTTTCCCCCGAAGGGGACTCAGGGCGGCTCACAATTCAAATCAGGGAAGGGGGGGTACAGACAAAAAATAAAAGATGAAACATAACAATACATAATTTTAAAACACACAACAGTCGTACCATTCGAGACGGGGGCAACAGCTTTTTAGCCCCAGGCCTGTCGGAACAGCCAGGTTTTAACGGCTTTGCGGAAGGCCTGGAGGGTGGTGAGGGTTCGAATCTCCACGGGGAGTTCGTTCCAGAGGGTCGGAGCAGCCACAGAGAAGGCTCTCCTCCGGGTAGTCGCCAGTCGGCACTGGCCAGCGGATGGTTCTTGTAGTCTGCAATTTTTCCTCTGGAAATCAATGACCTGCTTCAACGACCCTCTGAAAGGATGCAAACAACCAGCTATCTGAAAGGAATATAAATCCTTCCATTCCCCACTATCCAGTCAGAGATGAAGAAGCTTCTTGGATGAGAATCGAAACGTCTTCAAAAGAAAACACAAGTATATCCAGTTGCCCCCTGAAAAAGCCCCTTTGGGACATACAGGTAGTCCTTGATTTACCGCCACAATGAAGTCCAAAATTTCTATTGCTCTGCAGGACAAACGTCACGTGATTTTTTTGGTCCCATTTTATGACATTGTTGCAACAGTTGTTAAGTGAACCCCTGCAGTTATTAAATTAGTAGCATGGTTGTGAAGTGACTCTGGCTTCCTCCTTGACCTGGCTTGCCAGAGGTCCGCAAAAGGTGATCACGTGACCCCGGGATACTGCAACCGTCATAAATGTGAGTCAGTTGTTAAAGTGCCTGGATTTTGATTACGTCAAATGTCTAGTTTAATGAAAAGAAGGACCAGGGGAGACATGATAGCAGTCTTCCGATATCTCAGGGGTTGCCACAAAGAAGAGGGAGTCAAATTATTCTCCAAAGCACCTGAGGGCAGGACAAGAAGCAATGGGTGGAAACTAATCAAGGAGAGAAGCAACTTAGAACTAAGGAGAAATTTCCTGACAGTGAGAAGAATTAATCAGTGGAACAACTTGCCTCCAGAAGTTGGGAATGCCCCAACACTGGAAGTCTTTAAGAAGATGTTGGATAGCCAACATCACCTAATCATCTTTGTTGCTTGTCTGGTGTAGGGTTTCCTGCCTAGGCAGGGGGTTGGACTAGAAGACCTCCAAGGTCCCTTCCAATTCTGTTATTCTATTCTATTCTAAACGCTGCAAGTTGTAAGTGTGAGGATCAGTTGTAAGGGCTTTTTTTTCAGTGCCATTGTTAAGTTCACACGGTTGCTAAATGAATAAATCAAGGACAAAATTTTGAAAGCCTCATGATATTTTCCCTTCCTTCTTCTTACATCAAAGAGAATCAAGATGGACACAGTTCGTTCCTTTCTCATCCTTTCTCGCTCTTCCTAGGCTGAGCTGACAGTCTCTGCAACCTTGTCCAAGGTGATCTCTGCGTGTTCCTCTACCGTAAGGACCAGTTAAGTGGAAAAATTCAGTCCTTTCGTTAATACAGAATATCTGCCAGAGATGTGAGCCAGCTCTTTGAAGCTTTAAATTGAATGAGAGCATATAGGTACGCTCTCAAGTGAAAAGTCCACATTTGATTAGTTAGCTGCATGTAATATCAGCAAGGTAGACTGGCTTCTATCGACCGTTATAGGGGATTGGACATATTTGATGTATTTTCTTTGGCGTCGTTCTTTATTGAACTTTTATTGGAAACCACCACAAGGTGTCTCTTCCCAGAGAATGTCAGGCAGAAATGCATATAAAATACTGTATGTTTCAGACTATAAGATGCACTGGTGTATAAGGCACACCAAGATTTCAAAGAGGTAAGTCAGAGAAAAAGTTTTTGTCTTCTCTGGTCCCCAGGATCACTTTGCAAGCTTCAGCAGGGCTGGGGAAGGCAAAAACGTGCCTGTTTTTGCAAAAAACGGCGCATTTTTCACAAAAACCAAGGCATTTTTGCCTTCCTCGGCCTCCAGCAGCACTCGGCTGGTTTCAGCAGGGCTGGGGGAAGGCAAAAACGTGCCTGTTTTTGTGAAAAACAGCCCGTTTTTCACAAAAATGGAGGCGTTTTTGCTTTTCCCCAGCCTTGCTGAAGCCTGCAGATTGCTGCTGGAGGCTGGGGGAAGGCAAAAATGCCTCCATTTTTGCAAAAAATGGCCCATTTTTTGCAAAAATGGGGCGTGGGGGCAGGGCGTTGAGAAGCCAAAAATGACTGCATTCAGTGTATAAGATGCACCAACATTTCCCATCTTTGTGGGGGGGGAGTTGAGTCTTATACTCCAAAAAATATGGTAAATTAAAAAACTGGTTCATCTTTCCTGGGGAAACTTGTAGGTAGGGTCCTTGGTTCTCTCTGAGCTTGGTGATTTTTGTGCAGACGTTTCATTACCAAACTAGGTAACTCCATCAGTGCATTAAGGTAGGTAGCACTAAGGATGTTATCTAGCTTGGTAATGAAAGGTCTGCAAGAAAATCACCAAGTTGAGAGAGCAGAAAGGAGCCCTCATTTCAACTCTGAGCTACAACAATTCTCTTCCATTAGTAATCTGGTAGGTGCTTTCTGCAGCTGCCCCACAATCTTAGGAAAAGATCTGGCTTGCCCCATGGTGGGATGCTGCAGGTTTGGTGAGCTCATGCGCAGCACTGAAAATGGAGCATTTAGAAGCTCAGCTGCTTACCTTGCAAGTCAGCAATGGTAAGTAGCAATAGCAGTTAGACTTATATACCGCTTCATAGGGCTTTCAGCCCTCTCTAAGCGGTTAACAGAGTCAGCATATCGCCCCCACAGTCTGGGTCCTCATTTCACCCACCTCGGAAGGATGGAAGGCTGAGTCAACCTTGAGCCGGTGAGATTAGAACCGCTGAACTGCAGATAACAGTCAGCTGAAGAGGCCTGCAGTACTGCTCCCTAACCACTGCGCCACCTCAGCTCAACTGCGGGGGGTGGGGGGAGAGAATCAGCTGTGCAAAGCGATTGAGATGAGCTAGAAAGCAGGAAGTAAAGGACAGGATAGAGCAGGAGTGGGGCCAGTTGATCATCGGAGCTACCTGAACCGGTCCGAACCGGCTGAATACCACCTCTGGGCTGAATACCACCTCCGGATGTTGTGGCAGTGGTGAAATCTAAATCTTTTTTACTAGCAGGTCTGTGGGTGTGGCTGGGAGTTGCTTGGTGGGGGGGGGTCATGTGACTAGGTGGGCGTGGCTATGTAGTCATGTAACTGTGTGATCAAAAGACAGACACTCACAATGTCCCGCTGGAGCAGGGTTGGACTAGATGACCTCCAGGTACCTTCCAGCCCTGGATTGTCCTCTGAAGCTGCTTCTAATGCCATGTTTGTAGTCCGTCCTTCCTCTCCTTTTTCTCTCCCTCCCTCCCTTCTTTCTTTTTCTTTATTCTCTCTCTCTCTCTTTCCTTCTTTCTTTCTCAGCACCCTGACCCTCCCAGGCTTCAGGGGAGCTTGCTGGGAGCAAAAATGGGCACCCCCACCCCTGCGTTTCCGGAGAACCTGTAGCAAAATAAATGCTTTAAAAGTTTTTTTAAAAAAACTCCGAAGTTCAGCTGTGTGACATGCAATCGCATTTAACTCCTGTGTTGTTGGTGCTCTTTCCCTGGGGGTTGTTAAGAAGAGATTGGACAACCATTTGTCTGAATTGTTGTAAGGCAGCGACCCCCAACAATAGAAGATCTCCAAGGTCGTTCCCCCCCCCCCCACTATGTTGTTGTGTTATTCCGGTTTAAGATGTCGCGGGAGTTCCCAATCCTATTTGAGATTGAAACCAAAATACCCCAAGGACCTTTTAGTTTTATCCTTTAAATTCCCAATGCGGCCTTCCATAACTGACACCTGCCACATATGTTGAACTGTGATACCTATCAATCATCCAACATCTAATGCCAACTCCAACTAAGTTGGGGAAAGTATCTTTTGAGTCATGGCACTTCTTCTGTGGAATGCCTTCTTAGACTCATCTAGTCTATCTTAGAGTCATTCTCTATGCCTTATTATTTTTTTAGGTAGCAACGGTAGCAGAGGTGGGTTCCTACCAGTTCGCACCTATTTGGTAGAACCGGTTCATCAAATCTACCGAACCGGTTAGAAGAGGTTCCACCAGTGGACCCGGAAAGCAGGCCACGCCTACAGAAGAGGTTCCAAAATTCTTTGAAACCCACCACTGGTCCTTGGATATGATTATTCTACACTATCATGCTCCTATTTATAAAACTCAGTGCCTCTGTGAAAGGTAAGGATGACTACTGCGTTTGTGGTGCAATCAGAACATTGCGTGTGTTGAAGTTGTTTTAACGCAAACCAAAGATGCCTTTTAAAAAACAAGTTTACATCATATTCTTATGCATGCCAGTGCTGGGGGTGAGGTGATTTAAGGTGGTTCTGACAAGTGTCGTCGGCATCTTCATATCCGGTCACATGGGCAGCAAGCCACTCCCATCCGGTCACATGGGCAGCAAGCCACTCCCACAAAGGAGGCCACACCCACAGAGTAGGTTCGAACAATTTTTGAAACCCACCACTGAACGATAGGAAACCAATTTGGAGTTCTATTTTATTTTTTTGGTAAAGAAAATGTAAAACTACAGGTTTTAATAATTTTTAAAAAACATTGATTCTGGAAAGCTGTAAAATGGATTAAAAAGTCCAATGGACTTGAAATAAGATTTTGAAGTTAATCGTAAGAATCCTTCTCATGGGAAAATGCTGTTGTTTTGAATTCTTTAAAAAAATTGAGAGAATGGGAAACCTAGACACTAGAGGGAGCCAGAAGGAATGATAGACCACCTTAAAAGATCACAACACTTGATTTACGGATACAGAATGAAGCAAAATACAACGTTGGATGTATCGAGAAATATTTGTGAACCATAGATCCAGAAGTTAATTTTAATAGTGCCTGCGATTCTATTCTGACTGTGTATGAAAGAGGAATAAGCTTTATCAGACAAGATTAATATTGATCTGGAAGTAGATTTAAAAGTGATAGACTACGACAATTACCGTATTTTTCAGAGTATAAGACGCACCTTTTTCCCTCAAAAAAGAGGCTGAAAATCTGGGTGTGTCTTATACACCGAATACAGCATTTTTTGCCTCCTGAAATCACGCCCCTTCACCAAAAGGGCCGTGCATAGCTTTTAGGAGGCTTTCAGAGAGTTCCTGGGGGCTGGGGAGGGCAGAAATGAGTGAAAATAGAGCCGAAGTGGCGCAGTGGTTAGGGTGCAGTACTGCAGGCCACTTCAGCTGACTGTTATCTGCAGTTCAGCGGTTCAAATCTCACCGGCTCAAGGTTGACTCAGCCTTCCATCCTTCCGAGGTGGGTAAAATGAGGACCCAGATTGTTGTTGGGGGCAATATGCTGATTCTGTAAACCACTTAGAAAGGGCTGGAAGCCCTATGAAGCGGTATATAAGTCTAACTGCTATTGCTAAAAACAGGCCATTTTTTGCTCAGTTTTGCCCCCCCCCCCAAGCCCCCAGGAGCACTCTATAAGCCTCCTAACGGCTATTCATGCCCCTTTTTTTGAAAACAACATGGGTCCACTAGGACCTGCTAGATTGGTGAGCGGTGCTCCTCCTGGCTCCTCCCACGCAAAAAATGTGGCAAGGTGTTAGTTTCAGGACAGGTCTTATTTTTGGGGAAACACAGTAATTAAAAGGAATATTCAAATATGTTAAAGAACAACCTAGATAACAAGTTAATGTTTAAAGGTTTAAAAACAATAATTTTTAGAAACTTCTTAATGTAATTCAGAGCATTGTGTGAGTGCAGCCACTGCTCAAGGAAGTTGGAATTTATTTATTTATTTATTTATTTAAAAACCCATAATGTAACAGCTAGTATGAAACCAGCTCGGATTACATGCGTTCAGGTAAATCTATCTAGAATTTTTTTTTAATTAGCTATTCAGGTCCTGTGAATTGTCCGTTCAACAAAACTGAACTGAACTGAACTGAATAACCTTTACTGTCATTTCCCCAATTTTGTACACAGACCTGAGAGGTCGATGACATTAAAAGGAATTTTGTAAATCATTTGCTAAATATAACAAAATGGAGCCTCTCCAGCAAGAAGAAAGCGACAACAAGCTTACAGGATTAAGATTTCATCTCTGCTGTATTTGATGTCACACTGCTGGAAAAAAAACTGTCCCGTGACCTTGGTGGGTGATGATATCACATTAAGAAGGGCCAAGATGTTGACTCAGGGGTGTTAGACCAGTGGCTGGCTTCTTGCACATACAGAAAGATCTTAAGTGAAGGTAAAGGTTCCCCTCGCACATATGTGCTAGTCGTTCCTGACTCTAGGGGGCGGTGCTCATCTCTGTTTCAAAGCTGTCGAGCCAGCGCTGTCCGGAGACATCTCCGTGATCATGTGGCCGTCATGACTAAACACCAAAGATGCACGGAACGCTGTTACCTTCCCACCAAAGGTGGTTCCTGTTTTATCTATTTTTACATGCTTTGGAACTGCTAGGTTGGCAGAAGCTGGGACAAGTAACGGGAGCTCACTCCGTTACGTGGCACTAGGGATTCGAACTGCCGAATTGCCGACCTTTCTGATTGACAAGCTCAGTGTCTTAACCACGGAGCCACCACGTCCCTAGAAAGACCTTACAATATTGCTAATATATGCATACAGGTAGTCTTCACAAGTCTTCACTTAGTGACTATTCAAAATTACAATGGCCCTGAAAAAAGTGACTTATGGCCATTTTTCACACTTATGACCCTTGCAGCATCCCCATGGTCACATGAATAAAATCTAGACAATCGGCTAGATGCTCGTTTTTGACCCCAGCCCCCAGAAGCCCTCTACAAGCCTCCCAAAACTCTGCGTGCCCACCCCCCACTTTTTTTGTACCAAAAAGGAGGCATGCAGAAGGTTTGGGAGGGCTGCAGAGTGCAAAACCTTTTTTAAAAAATTGCCTCTTCAAAATCATGGTCCATCTTATACTCGGGTGCGTCTTATAGTCCAAAAAATATGGTACATTTGTTTCTCTGTTGCAAGCTCATTACTTATAAACTACAGATAGTCCTCAACATACATCCAAAATGTCTGTTACTAAGTAAGACAACGGTTGAGTGAGCTTTGCTCCATTGTACAACCTATCTGGCCACAGTTGTTAAGTGAATCACTGCAATTGCTAGTAACACAATTGTTAAATAAATCTTGCTTCCGCATTGACTTCGCTTGTCAGAAGGTCGGAAAAGGGGATCATATGACCCCGGGACACAACAGCTGACATAAATATGAGCCAGTTGAAGTCTGGCAGAATGGCTGACTGAGGACTCAATAATACAATAATACAATAGCAGAGTTGGAAGGGACTTTGGAGGTCTTCTAGCCCAACCCCCTGCCTAGGCAGGAAACCCTACACCACTTCAGACAAATGGCTATCCAACATCTTCTTAAAGACTTCCAGCATTGAGGCATTCACAACTTCTGGAGGCAAGCTGTTCCACTGATTAATTGTTCTAACTGTCAGAAAATTTCTCCTTAGTTCTAGGTTGCTTCTTTCCTTGATTAGTTTCCACCCATTACGTCTTGTTCTACCCTCAGGTGCCTTGGAGAATAGTTTGACGGCCTCTTCTTTGTGGCAATCCCTGACATATTGGAACACTGCTATCATGTCTCCCCTAGTCCTTCTTTTCATCAAACTAGACATATTCAGTTCCTGCAACCGTTCTTCATATGTTTTAGTCTCCAGTCCCCTAATCATCTTTGTTGTTCTTCTCTGCACTCTTTCCAGAGTCTCCACATCTTTTCTACATCGTGGCGACCAAAACTGAATGCAGTATTCCAAGAGTGGCCTTAA
This sequence comes from Thamnophis elegans, assembly GCF_009769535.1. Lineage (NCBI taxonomy): Eukaryota > Metazoa > Chordata > Lepidosauria > Squamata > Natricidae > Thamnophis > Thamnophis elegans. The sequence continues at coordinate 141,376,877 of NC_045543.1, read as the reverse complement.
CAAGGCATTATAAAGTAGTATTAACACTTCACATGATATTGATTCTATCCCTTTGTTGATGTAGCCTAGAATTGTGTTGGCTTTTTTGGCAGCTGCTGCACACAGCTGGCTCCTATTTAAATGGTTGTCCACTAGGACTCCAAGATCCCTCTCACAGTTACTGCTATTGAGCAAGGTATCACCTATACTGTACCTGTGCATTTTGTTTTTCTTGCCTAAATGTAGAACCTTACTCTTTTCACCATTGAATTTCATTTTATCTTAAGCCTGTCTTCTGGAGTGTTGGCTATTCCTGCCAGCTTGGTGTCATCTGCAAATTTGATGAGTTCCCCATCTATCCCCTCATCCAAGTCATTGATGAAGATGTTGAACAGTACCGGGCCTAAAACAGAGCCTTGGGGTACTCCACTGCATACTTCCCTCCATATAGATGCAGTTCCATTGGTGACTACACGTTGAGTGTGGTTGGTCAGCCAGTTATGATCCATCTGGTGGTGATGCTGTCTAACCCACATTCTTCTACTTTATCTAGTAGTAGGTTATGGTCTATCTTATCAAATGCCTTACTGAAGTCCAAGTAAACAATATCGACGGCATTCCTCTGGTCCACTAATTTTGTCACTTTGTCAAAGAATGCAATAAGATTAGTCTGGCATGATCTGTTTTTGACAAACCCATGTTGGCTTTTGGCTATTACTTTGTTTGCTTCTAGGTGTTCGCTAATTCGTTGCTTGATTATCTTTTCCAGAATCTTTCCTGGTATTGAGGTCAGGCTGATAGGTCTGTAGTTTCCTGGCAGCTTTAAGACTTATGGACTTCAACTCCCAGAATTCTTCAGCCAGCCATGATTGAGGAATTCGGAGTTGGCTGTGGAATTCTGGGAGTTGAAGTCTAACTGAATGGCTGGCTGGGGAATTCCTGGAGCTGAAGTCCATAAGTCTTAAAGTTGCCCAGTTTGGAGACCCCTGTTGTAACTCACAGAGACTTTGGGAAAAAGTAAAATTCTAAATAACTTCAAAATGAACAATAGCAAAGAGGTGAAAAGCAAAAAGGAAAGGCATGCTTCACCAGACAACAGGTGGATTAATAAAGTCCTGGTTTGAACAATCCGCTGTTTGCTAAACAAATCACAGTAGGCTGGGGGTCACACTACACCAAAACAGAATAAATTCCATTATCATGTGATGTAGAGTAGAACTCAACTCATTAAGTTAGTAGATCAAATCTCCCTTCACCTACATACTGATTCCGTGTCCTTATTTAAATTATGTTGATTGGCCATTTTCCACATGGATAGGATATCTCTCTGATGTGCTGTGCTAAATATAAATGATGCTGCCTATCTCTTGATGTGCAGGAATGAGGTGACAGGTGGCAGACTAATCAGAGCAGCCATGAAGGAAATCGCAGCAACAGGAAGTCAACACAAATTCACTTGTTTATTTCAGATCTTTTTCTCGCTTTTTCTTGTATCTGCTACAAAATCCAGGCGACGTCTTTGCATCCAACCACACGGATCCAATCTGCAGATAGTCCTCAACCTACGGCCACAATTGAGCCCCACATTTATGTTGCCAAGTGAGAAATTGGTTAAGTGAGCTTTGCCCCACTTTACGACTTTCCTTGCCACATTTGTTCAGTGAATCACTGCAGTTGTTAAAATTAGCCACCCCGGTCTTTAAGTGAATCTGGCTTCCCTCATTGACTTTTGTTGGTCGGAAGGTCGCAAAAATGGGATCACATGACCCCGGGACACTGCAACCGTCATAAATATGAGGCAGTTGTCAAACGTCTGGATCAGGCATGGAATCCTCTTACCTTCGCTACTGGTTCGGAACTGGGAGCATGTGTGAGGCGCTTCTGCACATGCGCAGAATCTTCTGCACGTGCGGAGAGTGTCCGTGATGATGTCTGAGTGGGTGGGCGGAGCCTCCACTCTATCGCCACCTACTGGTTCGCCCAAAACAGGGCGAACCAGCAGAATACCACCTCTGGTCCAGTACGGGCATACTGGTGCCTGCCGAGAGCACCAGGTACTGTTCCAGTACGGTGCTCCGGAGGGCCCACCCGCGCGACCGCCCTTCTTACCTGTATTTAAACTCTTTGGTGCTTCCGCACGGAGTGTATAGTGCCTGAGCGATGTTCCACCGAGCAGCTGGAGCATCGCGGAGGTGTTGTGGAGCATTGCAGGAGATAAGGACGCATGCGCATGCTCCGTGCATGCGCATGTTCATGTGGTGGGCGCTGGGCCCCATTGCACTGTACCGGTTGCAACAGGATCCGGAACCCACCACTGCTCTGGTCTGAATGTAAATTATGTAACCATGGGCATCCTACAATGGTCGTAAGTCTGAAAAATGGTCATAAGTCACTTTTTTCAGTGCCATTGTAAATTTGAACGATCACTAAGTAAGCAGAGTTGTAAGTCAAGGACTACCTGTACTTACGGAGAATTATTTTTAAGTCAACATAGGTACCACACCTTAGGAAACATTCGGAATACTTCGACGTTGATATGGAAAATGCCGCTGGTGTCCACTTCATATTTCAGGTCTGTCCCCAGAGGTGTGTTCTTTTGTGTAGTGAAGAGGAAGGCTGGTGCATTGCAGCATCTGGACAGAGTAGACCTATGGGAAGAAGCAGGAAGGAAGTATGTGAATCGTGGTGGCGCAGTGGTTAGAATGCAGTATTGCAAGCTAACTTTACTTACTGTCAGGAGTTCGATCCTGACCGGCTTCAAGATTGATTCAGCCTTCCATCCTTCCGAGATCAGTAAAATGAGGACGCAGATTGTTG
>NC_045543.1:141359081-141369081 GCF_009769535.1 Thamnophis elegans | reverse complement strand
GATAATTAGTCTACAAGTAGTCCTCCTCAACATATGACCACAATTGAGCCACATTTTTTTTGTTTGTAAACAAGGCAGTTGTTAAGTGGGTTTGCCTCATTTTACGACCATTCTGGCTACAGTTCTTCAGTGAAATAGTGCATCTTTAAGTTAGTAACTCAGTTGTTAAGTGAATCTGGCTTCACGTGACATTCCTCGTCAGAAGTTTGCAAAAAGGGGATCACATGACCCCAGGATTCTGCAACCATCTGGATTTTGATCATATAACCAGGGGGATGCTGCCATGATATGAAAAATGGTCATAAGTTACTTTTTCAATGCTGTTGTAACTTCAAACGGTCACTAAACAAATGGTTGTAAGTCAAGAACTATCTGTATTTGCTCCCAGAGAGACTGCGGAAATCTTGATTTGAAGAATCTGGTTTTGTATATTTTGTATATTTTTTTCCTTGTCAGTGCAATCATGTACAACTCCTACCGTTAATTCAACTCAATTAAAATTAAATCAAATATTTAATTTTCCACGTTAGTCTGATGTTCTTTGAAACCGACAGAAATCTGAACAGCCCAGCAGTGTTTTTACAAAATGAATATTGGGCCATATATTTTAAGAAAAGCGACTGGCACAAGGGAAATAATAACCCAGAGTCCCAGACAGTGATGGATAAGTAAACAGAATTTTGCTTCCTGTGCAAAGGTGGGTTCCTGCCGGCATTACTGCCAGTTCAGCGTGCAAAAAAAAATGTGTCCCACGCGCGTCCGCATTTGCAACTAAAAAGGTCTGCGCATGCGCACGTTAGAAAAGAGAAAAAAAATACATTTTTGCAATGAAGATTGTTCTGCGCATGCGCAGAACAGAAAATCAAGATGGCGGCACCGAGGATAGAACCGGTTAGGGTGTGTATCTAGCCGAGTTACTATCTACTCGGCCAAACTGATAGGAAACACCCCTCAGTCTACCCTTCAGAGAGGGCCCGCAACTTGGGTGTCCTCCTGGATCGGCAGCTGACATTAGAACACCATTTGTCGGCTGTGACCAGGGGGGGCTTTTGCCCAGGTTCGCCTAGTGCACCAGTTGCGGCCCTATCTGGACCGGGAGGCACTTCAAATGGTCACTCATGCCCTCGTCACCTCAAGGCTCGATTACTGCAACACACTCTACATGGGGCTGCCCTTGAAGAGTGTTCAGAGACTACAGTTGGTCCAGAATGCAGCCGTGCGAGCGATATCGGGTGTACCTCGGTACACCCATGTTACAGCTATCCTCCACGAGCTGCACTGGCTCCCTATTGGTCTCCGGACGCGCTACAAAGTGCTGGTGATTACCTTTAAAGCCCTACATGGCCTTGGACCTGGATATCTGAGAGATCGCCTCCTGCTACACACCTCCCAACGTCCGATAAGAACCCACAGGCTAGGCCTCCTCCGGGTGCCGTCGACCGGACAATGCCGGCTGGCGACCACTCGGGGGAGAGCCTTTTCTGTAGCTGCTCCGGCTCTGTGGAACGAGCTACCAGCAGAGATCCGGACCCGTCCCACTCTCATGGCCTTCCAAAAAGCCACCCAAACCTGGCTGTTCCGACAGGCCTGGGGTTGCTGATTTTTAAATCAGGTCTAACCCCCAGTTAAGCCCAATGTATGTTGTGTTTTTTAAACTGTTTTTGTGTCTTTCCCCTATTTGCTTTTTTATTTTATCTCGTAATTGTAAGCCGCCCGGAGTCCTCCAGGATTGGGCGGCATATAAGCTCATTAAATTACCAATTAATTATTACCAAACCACCTCTGTGGTTCACTGTCTTCAGTGTAATTTCTCTTTTTTCTTCATGAAGCTTATTAAATACTCAAAACTGTAGTAGTGCCAATGAATGGTTGGTGCCCACAAAACCAAAATATACATATCAAATTCATCTATGCGTTGGACAAAGATTGACAGGTTGTATAATGGCCAGTAACAATAGAAGAGTTACACTGTGGTACAGTTCTGATGTATAAGTTAAAAGAATGCCTGAAATGTATGTCATTAACCAAGCAATTCCAGAAAACTCAACCAGATACCCTGAAGTCAGCTCTCTCAGAAAAGCAAGACAATCTTGAAGCTTTTACCGCTATTTAGCACATGGATGCATGGACAAATATAAACAGGATCTGACCCGGGTAACCCATGTTCCACACATTTTTAAATATTCATCCATCTCAGAAAAAAATAATAATTCAGAATACACCCCTATTCAAATGCACTTATTTTTCATGAATACGCAAACCTGACTTGCAAAAAACTGGAATCCCACTATAAGTGGTTTTCGACTTACAACTATTCGTTTAGTGACCAAAGTTAGAAAGTTAGTGACTTATGACCGTTTTTCCCATGACAAGCAAAGTTAATGAGGAAGCCAGATTCACTTAACAAACGTGTCGCTAACATAGCAACTGCAGGATCCACTTAACAGCTTTGGCAAGAAAGGTTGTAAAATGGGGCAAAACTCGCTGAACAAATGTCTCGCTTAGTTAGCAAGGGAAATTCTGGGCTCAGTTGTGGTGGTAAGTCAAGGACTATCTGGATTCCACTTTCTACAGCTGTAGAGGACTTTTAAGGATTGTTTGGATCCCTTTTGTCTCTATATCAGGAGTGTCCAATCTTGGCGACTTTTAAGATTTGTGGAACTTCAACTCCCAGAATTCCCCAGCCAGCCATGGGGAATTCTGGGAGTTGAAGTCCACAAGTCTTAAAGTGGCCAAGGTTGAACACCCCTGGTCTACATGGAAAGAACGTGCCACGTGAACAAGTTATGATATCTTCCCGCGTCATCTGCAGGACTGGCACCCTTCTGTGGCTGTACCCCAATTTCTGTACCTGCTGCCTGTGCCAGCTCCACTCCTCAGAGCTCCGCCATCCATGAAATTGGAGCCGTTAGTCCAGTTCGCCCGCTCCTCATCACTCTGCCAGCTAAACTGCGGCTCACTAGCAAAGAAACAAGGCAGTTGGTATCTCACATCATTATCTCCATCCTTCTTAGCATTGGCTAGATACAGGTAGTCCTCAACTTACAACAGTTCATTTGCTGACTGTTCAAAGTGACGACAGCACTGAAAAAAGTGACTTATGACCATTTTTCACACTTGGGGCCTTTGCAGCATCCCCATGGTCACCTGATCAAAATTAAGATGCTTAGCAACTGGCTCTATCATATCTCCATTTACCATCACCTTTGCCTTTTATTTGTAATATATTGTCTTAATCATGTTAATAGCAATAGCAATAGCAGTTAGACTTATATACCGCTTCATAGAGCTTTCAGCCCTCTCTAAGCGGTTTACAGAGTCAGCATATCGCCCCCACAATCTGGGTCCTCATTTCACCCACCTCGGAAGGATGGAAGGCTGAGTCAACCCTGAGCCGGTGAGATTTGAACCGCTGAACTGCTGAACTAGCAGTCAGCTGAAGTGGCCTGCAGTACTGCACTCTATCCACTGCGCCACCTCGGCTCTTTTAAATAAATCTCTCACCGAAGTCCATAGGTTTTAGTTGTAATAGCATAAAGTGCCAATTTACATTATCAAATGCTTTCTGCGCATCTAAGACAATCAATGTCATTCGTCTTCCAGGATGTGCTTTATAATACTCCAATGTATTTAAAATCGTTCTCATATTGACAAGCAAAGTCAATGGAGAAGCCTGATTCACTGAACAACCGTGTTACTAACTCAACCATGGCAGCGATTCATTAAACAACTGTGGTCACAAAATGGAGCAAAGCTCACTTAACTTTCTCGCTTAGCAACAAAAAAATTGTGTTCCACTGTTGTCGTAAGTTGAGGACTACCTGTAGTCAACACAAAATATTTCCCAAGACAGGGGAAAACTGAATCCTGCTCGGATGGCTGGTGGACGTCACTCAATCAACATTAATCAGGGGAATATATAAAGGGCAGGACTTTCCCCCGTTTCTAGTGCATTTAGAAGGACTGGGTGACACATTGTTAAAAGACAGTGATGGCATGGCCACAGCTCACTGTCACACATGGATATTATGGTCTGGGTTTGAAAATCAAGAGAGTGAAATGTAAACCAAGTATAATCTCACCTGAGTCAGGTGGGCTGCCACTAGCCAATCAGTTGTCTGTCTGTCTCTGTCTGTCTGTCTATCTATCTATCTATCTATCTATCTATCTATCTATCTATCTATCATCTATCTATCTATCTATCTATCTATCTATCTATCTATCTATCTATCTATCTAATCTCTCTATTTCTATCTACTTACCTACCTATGTATCTCCATTTCTCTCTCTTCTATATCTATCTGTCTGTCTGTCTGTCTGTCTGTCTGTCTGTCTGCCCTGTTTCCCTGAAAATAACACCTCCCTGGATAAAAAGCCCAATCGGGCTTTTGAACACATGCACTAAAATAAGTCCTCCCCTGAAAATTAGCCCTCCCTGAAAATATTGCAACAGAGCAGCAGCCATGAAGTGACCACTCTCTCCGCCTCCTGCACCTCAAAAATAATAAGACCTCCCCAAAATAAGGCCAAACGCTTATTTCAGGGGTCAAAAGAAAATAAGACCCTGTCTTATTTTCGGGGAAACACGGTATCTTACTATCTATCTAATCTCTTTCTATCTACTTACCTACCTCTCTATCACTCCATTTGTCTCTCTTCTATCTATCTATCATCTATCTATCTATCTATCTATCTATCTATCTATCTATCATCTATCTATCATCTATCTATCTATCTATCTATCTATCCATCCCTATCTATCTATCTATCTATCTATCTATCTATCTATCTATCTATCTATCTATCTATCTATCTATCTAATCTCTCTATTTCTATCTACTTACCTACCTATGTATCTCCATTTCTCTCTCTTCTATATCTATCTATTTTCCCTCTTTCTAGTTACTTACCTAACTATCTCTGTCCTATCTCTGTCCTATCTCTGTCCTATCTCCTACCTACCTACCTACCTACCTACCTACCTACCTACCTACCTACCTACCTACCTACCTACCTACTTACATCTATCTATCTATCTCTCTATCTATCTATCTATCATCTATCTATCTATCTATCTATCTATCTATCTATCCCTATCTATCTATCTATCTATCATCTATCTATCTATCTAATCTCTCTATTTCTATCTACTTACCTACCTATGTATCTCCATTTCTCTCTCTTCTATATCTATCTATTTTCCCTCTTTCTAGTTACTTACCTAACTATCTGTGTCCTATCTCTGTCCTATCTCTGTCCTATCTCCTACCTACCTACCTACCTACCTACCTACCTACCTACCTACCTACCTACCTACCTACTTACATCTATCTCTCTATCTCTCTATCTATCTATCTATCATCTATCTATCTATCTATCTATCTATCTATCTATCCCTATCTATCTATCTATCTATCTATCTATCTATCTATCTATCTATCATCTATCTATCTATCTAATCTCTCTATTTCTATCTACTTACCTACCTATGTATCTCCATTTCTCTCTCTTCTATATCTATCTATTTTCCCTCTTTCTAGTTACTTACCTAACTATCTCTGTCCTATCTCTGTCCTATCTCCTACCTACCTACTTACCTACCTACCTACCTACCTACCTACCTACCTACCTACCTACTTACATCTATCTATCTATCTATCTATCTATCTATCTATCTATCTATCTATCTATCATCTATCTATCTATCTATCTATCTATCCCTATCTATCTATCTATCTATCTATCTATCTATCTATCTATCTATCTATCTATCTAATCTCTCTATTTCTATCTACTTACCTACCTATGTATCTCCATTTCTCTCTCTTCTATATCTATCTATTTTCCCTCTTTCTAGTTACTTAACTATCTCTGTCCTATCTCTGTCCTATCTCCTACCTACCTACCTACCTACCTACTTACATCTATCTATCTATCTATCTATCTATCTATCTATCTATCTATCTATCTATCTATCTATCTATCTATCTATCTATCTATCTATCTTCCCTCTTTCTAGCTACTTACCTACCTATCTCTCACCCATCTCTGTCCTATCTCTCTCCTACCTACCTACCTACTACCTACTATCTATCTATCTATCTATCTATCTATCTATCTATCTATCTATCTATCTATCTATCTATCTATCTATCTCTATCTGTAGAACATGGATACAAGCAATAGGGATATATGAGAAAAACACATAATAATATAAATGTATATAAGATGGAGGTGTATTGTCATCTTTGTAAAGTATAAACCAATCAGTGCATAGTTTTCTTCTGAATTTTGCAAAGCGTTATCCTAGAGGCGCCCATTTTATGCCAACTTGGAAGGAAGTGATCATCTTTTCCTAGGTGCAAATGATGCTTCTCACCCATAGGACATCAGGGCGGCAGAAGCCAACGGCATTTGTTCTTGGCAACGCAACAGTGCTGCAAAACTGCATCTGTGCCCTCTAGTTCTGCCAGCTATTTCCCTTGCCATGGCTGCCAACTCTTTCCCACTAGCAATTAGAGTAGAGCAGTTTGTGCATAAAACAGGGAAAGATGTTTTGTTTCGGGCTCAGAACAAATTAGCCCACCTGAAACTTTCTACCCAAAGATTTCAGGGTGTGTGCTGCTCTATCTCAAATACAGATAGTCCTCGACTTATAACAGGTCGTTAAATGATCGTTCGAAGTTACAATGGCATTGAAAAAAAGTGACTCGTGAACGTTTTTCACATTTAATTAGCCATGGTGGCGCAGTGGTTAGAATGCAGTACTGCAGGCTACTTCTGCTGACTGCCGGCTGCTTGCAATTTGGCAGTTCGAATCTCACCAGGCTCAAGGTTGACTCAGCCTTCCATCCTTCCGAGGTCAGTAAAATGAGGACCCAAATTGTTGGGGGCAATAGGATGACTCTGTAAACTGGTTAGAGAGGGCTGTAAAGCACTGTGAAGCAGTATGTAAGTACGTATATTATGATAGTTAGCAATAACAATAGCAGTTAGACTTATATACCGCTTCATAGGGCTTTCAGCCCTCTCTAAGCGGTTTACAGAGTCAGCATATCGCCCCCAACAACAATCCGGGTCCTCAGTTGCAACATCCCCATGGTCATTTGATCGAAATTAAGAGATGCTTGACATCTGACTCATATTTATGATGGTTGCAGTGCCCTGGGGTCATGTGATCCCCTTTTGAGACAGTCTGATGAGCAAAATCAATGGGGAAGCCAGATTCACCTAACAACCATGTTACACACTTAACAATGGCAGCAATTCACTTCCACTGTGGCACAAAAGCTTGTAAAATGGAGCAAAACTCACTTTAAAAATGTCTCGTTTAGCAACAGGAATATTGAGCTCAGCTGTGGTCATAACTTGAGGATTACTTATATTTTCTTTTACCCCAAAATCAAAACTTAAAGGAGATGCAAGTTCATTGCAGTCCATCTCAAGGCTGTTGCAAAATGTACAGGTACTCCTTGCTTAACAACTAGTTGCTTGCCGATTGTTCAAAGTTACGACAGACCTCCCCAGAGCTACTTATGACCCAATTTCAAAGTTCCAATGGCCGCACACGTCACCTGCAGTCACATTTTGCGGGCTTGGCAATCAAGGCATACTTATGGCTGCTTATTGTGTCCCATAATCATGCAATCACAATTTTTGGCCAGTTCCTGACATTTATTTCTAATTTTCAGCAAAAAAACATCCATTGGTTTTAAAAAACGAGTTTGCTTAATGACTGCAGTATTAGCTTAACAACTGATTCGCTTAATGATCATGGTGTATGCTTAATGGCCACCCGAATAAAGGTTGTGAAATCACATGATGACCTTTTAGCAACTGCCACCAACTTATGACCATAATTCTGGGCTCAGTTATAGTTGTTAGTTGAGGACTGCATGGATATCAGTCCATTTCAAGCCCCACTGTTTTCAATGATTGGAGCATTTTAAATGCTGCCACTCAAAAGAGGTTTTATTTCTTACACAATCATGTTTTGAGCCTGTAGCATTTCCTATGAGCCTATGTAAAAGCAGTTGCAAATCGTCAAATGGAGATGGAGTAGAAATACAGCCGTTTCACAAAAATACGTGGCTGCAAACATCATTCACCCAGTATCCATCCTTAATTTTTATTTTATTTTTTGCTCAAAAATTAACACAGCAAGGAAGAACTGCATATAAAAACGCAAACATCTTTGAGGAAGGACGTATGAAGGCGCATGAGATGGGAACCCCCCAAAAAAACACATGACAAAATTTTCTTGCCATTTTTAAAGAATTCTGCAGAATGTCAGGACAGTCTTGATCTTCATTTAATGACCCCCACAATCCTTTGCGGGGTTGAGTTTGGGCAACTGAATGGAGCTAAGTGTTTACTGGCCAGATGCCCTTCCTGTTGCCAATGCAGAGTTCTATTCAGCAGATATATTTCTCATCGTGCCCAGAGAGAGAAATATCCTGTCTCTACCTAGGATTGAACTCACAGCCTCACTGATTGTGAGGCGAGAACTCTACCTCTAGGCCACTGCACCATGCCAGGACGATCTAACGATTAAATTCATACGATATTAACATAGATGAGATACATCTCTATTCTTTTTTTTTGTCAAACGTTGTTTTTTTTTTAACATACATATAACATGGTACGGTTGGAACGGGCTCAGCATTGCCCACATGGACACGCGTGGTGCACATGCACACACGCACAGCACACGCATGCTTTGCAGCTGCCAGCGACGCTGCCGCAAGCCTCTGTAATGCTCCAGCTGCTCGTCGGAGCGTCGCGCAGGCACTGTATACGCCATGCGCATGTGCGGAAGCGCCAAAGGCTTTAAAGGACAGGTAAGGAGCTTGGGCAGGCAGGTGGGCCCTCCGGAGCACCATACCAGAACGGTACCCGGTGCTCCGGGCAGGGGCGTACCGCCTGCGACCCACCACTGATCTCTATTCTATAGTTCATGTTTTAAGACACAATTTGGGAGAGGAGCAATGAAGCTTTTGAACAGTGATGAAACGTGTCATGGAATTGCGTCGCGGCTGTCCAGATGATATTGGAGTCCCTAAAACAAACTTGTAGTGTTTGAAATATATAAATGTATTTTAGATTGAATCTTAAAGGGGTCTTTGTTAGCAAACAACGCAAGATAGTCAGAAACGCAGGAACCTCATGAGGTAATTTTTTACAGTACACACAGAAGAAAAAGGCGGGAAAAGAGGGAAACGCTCCCTTCACGCCCACAACAACCAATCACAGCGTAGATTGCCTCATGCATTTTCTAACTACGGGAAGTCATCGGCTTATGACCACAATTGAGCCGCCAAACATTTCTGTCCCTATGCGAAGCATGGGTTAAAAATGAGTTTTGCCCCGTTCTGCAACCTTCCCGGCCGCGGTTGTTGAATGAATCACAGAAATTGTGACGTTAGTAACATGGTTGTTAAGTGAATCTGGCTTCCCCCATTGACTTGGCTGGTCAGAAGGTCGCAGAAAGTGACTGTGTGGCCTTAGGATGCTTCGAGAACTCAGAGCTGCCTTTCTCGGTTTTTCCATCCCTGCTACTTCTACAATAAAGAGAAATTGGCAGTGTCTGCCTGCAAATCACACATTTTACCTAAGAGTCCCAAGCAAAAGACGGACGGACATACACATACATACATTGGCATAGATAGATAACTGGATGGATGCATGGACAGACAGACGGACACACACAAAAAATTATAGATAGATGGATGGATGAATGGATGGATGGATGGATGGATGGATGGATAGATAGATGAAAGAAAGAAAGAAAGAAAGAAAGAAAGAAAGAAAGAAAGAAAGAAAGAAAAGAAAGAAGCTGGGTCTGAGTTAACTGCACTGCAGAAGACATGGCAGGTTTAAACTCTTACTTAATATTTTAGTTTTACCCTTGAAAAGGTTACCCAAATGTTTCTGCAGGTTCCTTCTTACCTATCCTTAATGGATCCATATAGGTTGTGGGGGAAGCCACCCACCCCCCTGC
>NC_045543.1:141346581-141356581 GCF_009769535.1 Thamnophis elegans | reverse complement strand
GACTTCCTAACAGATCGTCCACAAACAGTAAGGGTTGGGTCCTTTACATCTTCCGCGCTGAAGCTCAACACAGGCTCCCCTCAGGGCTGTGTGCTCAGCCCATACCTGTACTCGCTGTATATATATATATATATGACTACATATCCTCTGATCCATCCAATATCATAATAAAGTTTGCAGACGACACAACGGTGCTGGGTCTCATAACTAGAGGAGACGAATCAGCATACAGGGAAGAAGTCCAGAAGGTATCCGCATGGTGCTCAAGAAACAACTTATATCTAAATACTAGTAAGACAAAGGAGATGGCGCTAGATTTCCGGAAACCCAGAGAGGATCATGCCCCACTGTATATCGAGGGGGGCTGCGTGGAGAGGGTTTCCTCTTTTGGGAGTGCTTATTAGTCAAGATCTCACCTGGAAAAACAACACGTCTCTGGTGATTGGAAAGGCCCAACAGAGACTTCATTTCCTTAGAGTCCTGCGAAAAAAATCGGTTCCACCACAAATCCGCGGTAGACTAAAGCGCGCTCGACTAAAGCACGTACGTGACGTCATCACAGCGTGACGAAAACGGCACGCTGTGAGCGGTAAATTTAAAATTAACACGAAAACCTTACCCTAACCCCCCCCAAACCTAACCCTAAACCTAACCCTAAGCCTAACCCTAAGCCTAACCCTTAACCTAACCCTAAACCTAACGCTAACCCTTAACCTAACCCTAAACCTAACCCTAACGCTTAACGTAACCCTAAACCTAACCCTAACCCTTAACCTAACCCTAACCCTAACCCTAAACCTAAACCTAACCCTTACCTTTATGTGAATCGGCTTGCTTTAATTTTATTTAATTTTATTTATTTTAATTTTATTTGTCGCACTGCTGATGACGTCACGTACTCGCTTTGATCGGGCGCGCTTTAGTGGACCGCAGTTTTGACGGGTCACGAAAAAATCAGGTGGAACAATGGCTGATGACCTCTTTCTATTGGTCCACCATAGAAAGTGTCCTCACATATTGCGTTACAGTATGGTATGCTGGTTTAACAGCTGCGGACAGGAAGGCACAACAGAGAGTGATCAATTCGGCACAAGAAACCATTGGTTGCCCTCTAAGACCAATGGATGACCTTGCCAGGTCTCGCTGTTTCAGCAGAGTAAGGAAGATACTCAGAGATGATTCACACCCTGGTCAGTGTCTCTTCGCACTTCTACCATCGGGCAGAAGACATCGAAGCATAGCCAGCCGAACAAAGAGGTTTAAAGATATTTTCTAACCTTGGGCTGTCAGACTTTGAAATACAACCACAATCACTCCATGCACACGCTAGTTTTTTTTTTTCTTTCTTTTTTTCTTTCTGCAATAATTCTGCACCAGTGAGGTTAAAACCAATTTTGTCATATTTAAGTACAATGACAATAAAGATTATACTTATACTTGTTGAGGCTCCATTTTAGACCGTGACGGCCTTCTGCAGCCCACAGCCAGCGAAAACGGAACGTGCAGCCCCCCACCCACCCCGCCAAGCTCCATTTTCGCTGGCAGAGGACTGCAGGAGGCCGTCGCAGCTGAATTGGAGCCTGGGTGGGCCTTGAGCAGATTCCCTGAGCTCCGTTTTTATAGGCAGAGGCACCGCTGGCTGGTCCTTTGCTGTTTCCAGGGCAGCCCCCGTGGGCCAGATCTATACACCCTGTGGGCCAGATTCAGCCCCCGGGCTTTGAGTTTGAACACCCCCTGCTATATACCTTACCGTCTACTCCTGAACAAAAAGCAACATACCAAGCGAACGTATAGATAAATAGGGCGGCCATTTTTAGGATACTAAATTGGATAATGTTGTTGTTTAATGTTTATTTCATTTGTATGCCGCCCTTTTCCCCCGAAGGGGGACTCAGGGCAGCTCACAACTCAAACCAGGGAAGGGGGATACAGACAAATTAACAACAACATAAAACAATACATAATTAAAACACGCAACAATCATATCATTCGAGATAGGGGCAACGGTTCTTTAGCCCCAGGCCTGTCAGAACAGCCAGGTTTAAGGGCTTTGCGGAAGGCCTGGAGGGTGGTGAGGGTGCGAATCTCCACGGGGAGTTCGTTCCAGAGGGTCGGAGCAGCCACAGAGAAGGCTCTCCTCCAGGTAGTCGCCAGTCGACACTGGCTGGCGGATGGAATTCGGAGGAGGCCTAGTCTGTGGGATCTAATCGGTCTGGTGGAGGTAATTGGCAGCAGGAGTCCTCTCAATGTACCCAGGTCAACAGCTGAAAGGAAGTGACTGCCACATTGAAACTTAATTGAAGCAAAATAAGCAACTTAGATGGAGTTGATGGAACCAAAGCAAGAAATTTAGAATCGATGCCATGTTTAAGGGGTCACAAATCTTTATGAACTACTGAGCTGAATGGTTTTTTTTAAAGTATAAAAACACGCCTTCTTTCCTCTCCCGGCTTTAAAAGTAAGACGAAAAAAGGGTGTTACTTTTTTCAGTTCAGTTTCACTGAAATATTATCTTCTACCTGAAGGGTCCTCCTTCAACCTTTTTTATAGCCAGCATTTTTTCACATTTCCTAAGCGTTCGCACACGCGACATCTCCTTGGACATGGGACCATTTCACAGGAATAGCCAATGTTTTGACAGAAGCCGGCGCAGACTTTAAATTATTTTTAGGACGTTTTCTTCTCGTTGTGTCTTTGTTTCCATTTGCTCGTTCCTCAGTAAGAAATCTTGGAAGAGTTGAGGGGTCATTTTCTCCTGAAAAAAAGACCAATCACAGAGGTAGAGATGATCATATCAGTGGTGGATTCCTACCGGTTCGGACTGGTTCGTCCGAACCGGTAGTAACTTGGTGGCCTGGGTCGCTGACTGGCACGGCATAGGTTCCCACGCCAGTGACTGGCTTTTTTCTTCTTGCGCATGAACAGAGCAATTTTAGTTGTACTGCACATGCACGAAAAGCACCTCTGTGAGCGCGTCCCTGAGCGATCCATAGTCTCTGCAGGAACCCACCACTGGATCATATGTACCAGGCAGAGGTGGTTTGCTCCTGGTTCAGGCCCAGATTGGGCGAACCAGTATTGGCGGTGGCGGTAGGCTCCACCCACCTGCTCGGATGCTTCTGCACATGTGCAGAAGCGTCACGCATACAAGCGAACCATAGTAAAAAATATAGAAAGAAACAAGAATCAATGAAGGAAGATAACAAACCCAAAAAAATAATAGTTATGAGTAAAATAAGAGGGTTAAGAATGTTGAAATCCAAATGAAATTACAATAGAAGGGAAATATATAAGGTGAGCGGTATCGATTGATATTGCTATTAGAAAGAACAGGAAGCTCCTGTTAGTATTGTATTGTGTAAATGTGGTGTACGTCTAAGTTTGTGTGTTGTGTATTTTACATGTTTGTTATTAAAAATATTAAAAATAATATAGAAACCCACAATTGGTACCAGGTGAAGGAAAACAGATGGAAAATTTGTGCTTGTAACTCTCTGCCTAGGCCTATGCAAGGGATATATGTGCACCACGACCTCGTGTTATAAATAATGGGAATTGTGATTTTGGATCATTTGGGTGATGCTGCCCATAACATGACTTTGTCATGGCTTAGAAGAAGAACATAGAATAACAAAATTGGGAGCAGGGTGGATTTGATTTAAATCGACTCGACTTAAATCATGATTTAAATCCCTAGTTAAAAGGCTTGATTTAAATCAACTCGATTTAAATCATAATTTTTAAGGAGAAACTGTCATCTCTGTCCCGCAGCGGATTCTCCTCTGACCCGCGGTTGACTCAACAATAATCCAATGTTGCAGAACAAGCAGCCTCATGTTACCATGACTAAGTTCCATTTCATGCTGAATAAACTAGATTATTAATGTATCATCATAAATAGAAAACTATCTTTAGATAGATGTTTTTTTACTCCAAAAGCATTTTATTAAAATACATCCGATCAACATCAAAAACATCCATTTAAAATTTTAAAATCTGATTCTTTTTTTTTTTTTAATCATCGATTTTTATCCAGGGTGATTTATAGCCATTTGCAGCATCCTCTATGCGGTCTACATGGGGCAGCCCTTGAAGAGCATTCGGAGACTTCAATTCGTCCAGAATGCAGCCGCGGCGAGCGATGTGGGTGCACCTCAGTACACCCACGTTACACCTATCCTCCGCGAGCTGCACGGGCTACCGATCGGTCTCCGGATAACGCTTCAAGTGCTAGTCGTAACTTATAAAGCCCTTCATTGTATTGGACCTGGGTACTTGAAGACCGCCTGCTGCCAATTACCTCCAAAGACCCATTAGATCACACAGGGTCGGCCTCCTCCGGGTTCCGTCCACCAGCCATGCCACCTGGCTACTACCTCGTGGGAGGGCCTTCTCTGTGGGCAGCTCCGCCCTATGGAAGAACTCCCCGCAGAGATTCGGACCCTCACTTCTCTCCAGGCCTTCCGGAAAAGCCATCAAAACCTGGCTGTGCCGGCAGGCCTGGGGTTGACGAGTTCCCCTCACCCTCTCGACTTGTATGGTTGCATGATTCTTGTTTATTTTAATCACGTGTATTGTGTTTTATGTTCCCTTTTTCCCCCTTTGAGTTGTTCGCCGCCCTGAGTCCCTCCCGGAGAAGGGCAGCATACAAATAAACTAAATCTTAATCTTAAATCTTAATCCTCCCGTTATGTGACTGCGATTTCGGGTGGGTTTTTTTTTTTTTTTTTTGCCAGTTTCCAGTATTGACTTCCAGTTTCTGGCAAAAATGCCCATTGTGGAAAACACATTTGCTTAGCAGTCATGCTGTTTGCGTCACAACTGCTGCAAATAAAGGTCATAAAATTGATCACAGTGTTGTGGTGATCCACTTAATGACCAACCTGACTTATGACTGTAATTCCAGGCTCAATTTTGGTGATTTTCCCCCTTTTCTTCAGCTAATGCTAAGAAAAAGTATTGGTCTATAGCAGTGGTTCCCAAACTTGGCAACTTTAAGACTTGTGGACTTCAACTCCCACAAGCTCTTCTGGCTGGAGAACTCTGGGAGTTGAAGTCCTCAAGTCTTAAAGTTGCCAAGTTTGGGAACCACTGGTCTACAGGGATTCTCAGTCATTTAGTCATTTTTTTTTTTTTTTAGTCATTTATTTGACATTTATAGGCTGCCCTTTTCCCTGAGGGGACTCAGGGCGGCTTACAATTAATAGGAAGGGAGTGCAAGACAAAACACAAGAAAAAAAATGTGAATAAAAAAATAAACCAGTAAAACACAACATTCATTCAGCATTCGGGTGGGGCAGGTTAGGGTCTTATCCCCAGGCCTGACGGGATAGCCAGATCTTGAGGGCTGTGCGGAAGGTCTGGACAGTGGTGAGGGTGCGAATCTCCACGGGGAGATCGTTCCAAAGCGTCGGAGCTGCAACTGAGAAGGCTCTCCTCCGCATAGTCGCCAGTCGGCACTGACTGGCGGATGGAATTCGGAGGAGGCCTACTCTATGCGATCTGATGGGACGAAGGGAGGTAATTGGCAGAAGGCGGTCTCTCAAATAGTCAGATCCACTACCATGGAGGGCTTTATGAATGGTGAGTAGCACCTTGAAGCGCACCCGGAGATCACAGGTAGCCAGCGCAGCTCACGGAGGATCGTGTTATGTGGCGAACCGTGGTGCGCCCACGATCACTCGCGCGGCCGCATTCTGGACTAGCTGAAGTCGCCGGATGCTCTTCAAGGGCAGCCCCATGTAGAGCACATTGCAGTATTCCAGCCTGGAGATCACAAGGGCTCGAGTGACTGTTGTGAGGGCCTCCCGATTCAGGTAGGGCCGCAACTGGCGTACCAGGCGAACCTGGGCAAATGCCCCCCTGGTCACAGCTGACAAATGATGTCAAAAGTCAGCTGTGGGTCCAGGAGGACTCCCAAATTGCGGACCCTGTCTGAGGGGTATAAATTTTGACCCCCCAGCCTGAGTGATGGAACGTTGGCCAAATTGTTGGGAGGGAACACAACAGCCACTCGGTCTTGTCTGGGTTGAGTACCAATTTGTTAGCTCTCATCCAGTCCTTAACGGCCTCAAGACCTCAGTCCTCCAGGTCACAGTTGTCGCAAAGGTGCTTTTTAAAAGGCAATTAGAACTTTGTTTTTTTTCCCCTGAAGACGTTTTGCTTCTCATCTAAGAAGCTTCTTCAGTTCTGAATTGAACTGAAGAAGCTTCTTGGATCAGAAGCAAATTTTCAAGGGGAATAAAGCCAAAAAAAATGCTAAAAAATCCAACACAGTTCTAGGCTGCATAAACAGAGGGATAGAATCAAGATCACGTGAAGTGTTAAAACCACATTATAAATGCCTTGGTAAGGCCACACTTGGAATACTGCATTCAGTTTTGGTCGCCACGATGTAGAAAAGATGTGGAGACTCTAGAAAGAGTGCAGAGAAGAGCAACAAAGAGGATTAGAGGATGGAGGCTGAAACATACGAAGAATGGTTGCAGGAACTGGGTCTGTCTAGTTTAATAGAAAGAAGGTAGCTGGGAGACATGATAGCAGTCTTCCAATATCTCAGGGGTTGCCACAAAGAAAAGGGAGTCAAACTATTCTCCAAAGCACCTGAGGGTAGAACAAGAAGCAATGGGTGGAAACTAATCAAAGAGAGAAGCAACTTAGAACTGAGCAGAAATTTCCTGACAGTTAGAACAATTAATCAGTGGAACAACTTGCCTCCAGAAGTTGTGAATGCCCCAACACTGGAAGTCTTTAAGAAGATGTTGGATAGCCATTTGTCTGAAGTGGTGTAGGGTTTCTTGCCTAGGCAGGGGGTTGGACTAGAAGACCTCTAAGCTCCCTTCCAACTCCGTTATTCTATTCTATTCTACTTTAAAAACAAAGTACAGTTTCCTTTTGAGTTTTCAAAATTCAGCTCCAGGATGATGGGATTAAGACATGGCCCTCAGGACATGATAAGATTAGCACTCTATCCATCATGCAACTGATCTCACCACATGGCACCTGGGAAGATTACATCACCCAGCAAGGCTCAACCAAGCCTGGGACTCAGGACAGCCTACAGAGTTGCCCCTGCATGGCCCCATGGGAGTCTGACAACCAATCAGAATACAAGCTCAAATTCAAAAGCCCAGAGAGGATTATAAAACCAGGGCACTCTCAGCATCTCTGCCCTTTTCTTCACACAACATCCTCAAAGCATGTAGTCCTGTCCGCCATTAAAAAACCATATTTCCAAACAGCCACCATGTTTCCAGTGTCTTTCTCCCCACTTGAAACAGAACCCAGAAGGACATTTCTACCAGCAGGACAAAAAAATTATTGGTGACAATGCCCAGGCATCAATTTCTGCAAGCATTGCATTAATATTCTTTCTCTTCTCCAAAACTATTCAAACTCTCCACCATCCCCAGCTATAAAGTCAATTGAGAATTTTTTTAAAAAATTATCATGTATGTTAAAAAAAGAACGGAAACTCCTTTAAGCAGGAGAATAAACCTTCTGAGAAAGTGCAAGGCAGAGTTTACTGTTGTGGATCAATTTCTGCAAACCACACCAAGGATTCTTCTATTTTGAAGAGTGACCTCAAGGTTAGAACGAGACAATTAAAATTACACACACAGCTTTGGGGCAAAGGGAATATTGTGCTGACGCCTTTGGCAGCTTTAGTGCTTACATTGCTTTTATTTTGTGAAATCGAAGGTGGGGTGAAACGAAGCTACACAAAGCTCCAGTGGATTCGGAAGAAAATGTCCCTGTCATTAACCAGCTTCCAAGTTAGCTGAGGTGCTGATATTCAGGAATTCTAGAGTAGGAATGCTCTCCGTGTCAAATAAGAGCATAAGCCAGAGTTGGAAGGGACTTTAGAGGTCTTCCAGTCCAACCCATTGCTCAAGCAAAGAACTCTAGTTCTCTGCTTGACAAATGGTTCCAGACAAATGGTTGTCCAATCTCTTCTTAAAAGCCTCCATTATTGGAGCACTCGCAACTTCTGGAGGCAAGTTGTTCCACTGGTTAATTGTTCTCACTGTCAATAAATTTGTCCTTAGTTCTAGGTTGCTTTTCTCCTTGATTAGTTTCCATCCATTGCTTCTTGTTCTGCCTTCTGGTGCTTTGGCAAGTAAGTTGAACCGCCAATGCAATGGAAAAAACTTGCCTCCAGAAGTTGTGAATGCTCCAACACTGGACATTTTAAAGAAGATGTTGGCAGAGGATGAGCAATATTATAAAGTATGGGACTTGTTTTACCAATGGTTAGATAAAAAAACCTGGGA
The DNA here is from genome assembly GCF_009769535.1 of Thamnophis elegans. NCBI lineage: Eukaryota > Metazoa > Chordata > Lepidosauria > Squamata > Natricidae > Thamnophis > Thamnophis elegans. The sequence goes on along the minus strand of NC_045543.1, from coordinate 141,348,308 downwards.
ATGAAACTGTTTACTTACGTTGTAATAGTTTTTTTTCTTTTTTTTCTTTTCTTTTCTTGTTATGATATAGAGTACTATTTACATGATATATAAAGGACAATAATTATTTTAATGTGTAAGAGTAGGATGATTTGAACACTTTGGTATGATTGTATGTATTGACCATTTTATATTAGAAAGATCTTTGTATTCAAAACGGATCAATGATGTAAAGAATAAATGATATATACATGAATTGAAATACTTAACCACTATATGGATTAATTATTAATAATGGGAAACCATTCTTGGAATTCTGGATGATTGTTGGTATTATGGTCAATTGAAAATATGAATGTATATTATAAATTAATGGGAATTCTTTGTCCCAATCTTTGCTTTTTCTCCTTAGAGATAGGTGATACTATAATACTTTAAAGACTCATTGTTATTTGATAGATAATTATGAATTTAAGGAAATAAGGATTGTTACAAATGAAAGAATATTAATGGTAATTTGAACACATAATGCTCAATGACGGTGAAATATTCAGTTGTTTAATGTAAACCAGTGATGTTAACCCTAAACTTAAGAATTGATGCACAAAACTTGTAACCAAACGACATGCTTGATGACATGGAGGAAAGTTGTTCTTTTTTCTTCTCTTGCTTTGTTTTGTATGTGTTGTTTTATTTAAAAATAAAAATATATTTTAAAAAATAAAATAAAGAAGATGTTGGATATCCATTTTCCTGACGTGGTGTAGGGCTTCCTGCCTAAGCAGGGGATTGGACTAGAAGACCTCCAAGGTCCCTTCCAACTCTGTTATTCTATCTAATGCTACGCTGCAGGAAGGGTGAACCTGGGAACATCTGCGCACACTTTAGTCTGACATCACTGATCAAGGGTGTGCTCTGTTTCTACCACCCTTTTCATGTCATTAAATCTGCAGAGGAATAAAGGAACATGAACTAATGCAGTGTTTCTCAACCTTGGCAACTTGAAGATGTCCGGACTTCAACTCCCAGAATTCCCCAGCCAGCGAATGCTGGCTGGGGAATTCTGGGAGTTGAAGTCCGGACATCTTCAAGTTGCCAAGGTTGAGAAACACTGAACTACTGCATGTGGGAACAGAAATAGGAAAGAGCAGAGGTCATCCAATGGAAGCAATGGGGACTCTTTTGAAAATTTGCAGTTGTATGGAATGAGAAGATCTTTTAAAACCTACCAGTCTGAAAATAGACTGGGGAAGAACTTGATTAGACCTCCTGCCAAGCAGAGGGTTGGACTAGAAGACCTCCAAGGTTCTTTCCAGCCCTATGAATCTATATTATATTGTGGGAAGTTATCATCCAGCCCTCTCCCAGAAAAATGAAATCCTAGGAAATATTGAAAAGGCAGAATATTTCTCTGGATATGAAAAGAAACATGTTTTAAAAGACAGAACAGTTGCCTGTAGCTTCCTGCCCATCCCCACTGTTAATGGGCCATTAAGAAGGCCAAGCTAGTCCCCTTTACATAATAAAGACTTCTCCACTGCAGCCCCATGGGGATGGGAGTAAAGGCATGATAATATTGGCCCTTTACTCAACTGACCACATGGCATCTGAGAACTCATCTATACCTGGATTCAAAACACAGCCCAGAGAGTTGCCCCTGCATGGCCCTATGGGAGTCTGACAACCAATCAGAATACATTTCTACACAGCAACAGGAAACAGAGAGGTGGGACTGACAGGTTATAAAA